>NW_028175261.1:0-105810 GCF_965226575.1 Pagrus pagrus | reverse complement strand
GCCTGTTTTTGCACTAAGCTGCATTTCACTGAAAAAAGGTCTTTCAAACAGGTTTACTAGCCTGAACTTGTTGAATTTGGATCTTCTTCATGGCAAAGGAGTTTTTACCTGGAATTTAATTCATTAAGGCTGAAAAGTGGGTTATGTGAAAAATGAGCGTTTCAGAGCGATAGGAGGCTGTTTTAGCACTGTACAGTCGCCTAAGGCTGAAAAGTGGCTTATGTGAAAAATGAGCGTTTCAGAGCGAGAGGAGGCTGTTTTAGCACTGTACAGTCACCTAAGGCTGAAAAGTGGCTTATGTGAAAAATGAGCGTTTCAGAGCGAGAGCAGCCTGTTTTTGCACTAAGCTGCATTTCACTGAAAAAAGGTCTTTCAAACAGGTTTACTAGCCTGAACTGGTTGAATTTGGATCTTCTTCATGGCAAATGAGTTTTTACCTGGAATTTAATTCATTAAGGCTGAAAAGTGGGTTATGTCAAAAATGAGCGTTTCAGAGCGATAGGAGGCTGTTTTAGCACTGTACAGTCGCCTAAGGCTGAAAAGTGGCTTATGTGAAAAATGAGCGTTTCAGAGCGAGAGGAGGCTGTTTTAGCACTGTACAGTCGCCTAAGGCTGAAAAGTGGCTTATGTGAAAAATGAGCGTTTCAGAGCGAGAGGAGGCTGTTTTTGCACTGTACAGTCGCCTAAGGCTGAAAAGTGGCTTATGTGAAAAATGAGCGTTTCAGAGCGAGAGGAGGCTGTTTTTGCACTAAGCTGCATTTCACTGAAAAAAGGTCTTTCAACCAGGTTTACTAGCCTGAACTGCATGAATTTGGATCTTCTTCATGGCAAAGGAGTTTTTACCTGGAATTTCATTCATTAAAGGTGAAAAGTGGCTTATGTCAAAAATGAGCGTTTCAGAGCGATTGGAGGCTGTTTTAGCGCTGAAAAGTGGCTTATGTGAAAAATGAGCGTTTCAGAGCGAGAGCAGCCTGTTTTTGCACTAAGCTGCATTTCACTGAAAAAAGGTCTTTCAAACAGGTTTACTAGCCTGAACTGGTTGAATTTGGATCTTCTTCATGGCAAAGGAGTTTTTACCTGGAATTTCATTCATTAAAGGTGAAAAGTGGCTTATGTCAAAAATGAGCGTTTCAGAGCGATTGGAGGCTGTTTTAGCGCTGAAAAGTGGCTTATGTGAAAAATGAGCGTTTCAGAGCGAGAGCAGCCTGTTTTTGCACTAAGCTGCATTTCACTGAAAAAAGGTCTTTCAAACAGGTTTACTAGCCTGAACTGGTTGAATTTGGATCTTCTTCATGGCAAAGGAGTTTTTACCTGGAATTTCATTCATTAAAGGTGAAAAGTGGCTTATGTCAAAAATGAGCGTTTCAGAGCGATTGGAGGCTGTTTTAGCGCTGAAAAGTGGCTTATGTGAAAAATGAGCGTTTCAGAGCGAGAGCAGCCTGTTTTTGCACTAAGCTGCATTTCACTGAAAAAAGGTCTTTCAAACAGGTTTACTAGCCTGAACTGGTTGAATTTGGATCTTCTTCATGGCAAAGGAGTTTTTACCTGGAATTTCATTCATTAAAGGTGAAAAGTGG
Organism: Pagrus pagrus; assembly: GCF_965226575.1. NCBI lineage: Eukaryota > Metazoa > Chordata > Actinopteri > Spariformes > Sparidae > Pagrus > Pagrus pagrus. Next base: position 104,233 of record NW_028175261.1, on the reverse strand, counting down.
CTTATGTGAAAAATGAGCGTTTCAGAGCGATTGGAGGCTGTTTTAGTACTGTACAGTCGCCTAAGGCTGAAAAGTGGCTTATGTCAAAAATGAGCGTTTCAGAGCGATTGGAGGCTGTTTTAGCGCTGAAAAGTGGCTTATGTGAAAAATGAGCGTTTCAGAGCGAGAGCAGCCTGTTTTTGCACTAAGCTGCATTTCACTGAAAAAAGGTCTTTCAAACAGGTTTACTAGCCTGAACTGGTTGAATTTGGATCTTCTTCATGGCAAATGAGTTTTTACCTGGAATTTAATTCATTAAGGCTGAAAAGTGGGTTATGTCAAAAATGAGCGTTTCAGAGCGATAGGAGGCTGTTTTAGCACTGTACAGTCGCCTAAGGCTGAAAAGTGGCTTATGTGAAAAATGAGCGTTTCAGAGCGAGAGGAGGCTGTTTTTGCACTAAGCTGCATTTCACTGAAAAAAGGTCTTTCAACCAGGTTTACTAGCCTGAACTGCATGAATTTGGATCTTCTTCATGGCAAAGGAGTTTTTACCTGGAATTTCATTCATTAAAGGTGAAAAGTGGCTTATGTCAAAAATGAGCGTTTCAGAGCGATTGGAGGCTGTTTTAGCGCTGAAAGTGGCTTATGTGAAAAATGAGCGTTTCAGAGCGAGAGCAGCCTGTTTTTGCACTAAGCTGCATTTCACTGAAAAAAGGTCTTTCAAACAGGTTTACTAGCCTGAACTGGTTGAATTTGGATCTTCTTCATGGCAAAGGAGTTTTTACCTGGAATTTCATTCATTAAAGGTGAAAAGTGGCTTATGTGAAAAATGAGCGTTTCAGAGCGATTGGAGGCTGTTTTAGTACTGTACAGTCGCCTAAGGCTGAAAAGTGGCTTATGTCAAAAATGAGCGTTTCAGAGCGATTGGAGGCTGTTTTAGCGCTGAAAAGTGGCTTATGTGAAAAATGAGCGTTTCAGAGCGAGAGCAGCCTGTTTTTGCACTAAGCTGCATTTCACTGAAAAAAGGTCTTTCAAACAGGTTTACTAGCCTGAACTGGTTGAATTTGGATCTTCTTCATGGCAAATGAGTTTTTACCTGGAATTTAATTCATTAAGGCTGAAAAGTGGGTTATGTCAAAAATGAGCGTTTCAGAGCGATAGGAGGCTGTTTTAGCACTGTACAGTCGCCTAAGGCTGAAAAGTGGCTTATGTGAAAAATGAGCGTTTCAGAGCGAGAGGAGGCTGTTTTTGCACTAAGCTGCATTTCACTGAAAAAAGGTCTTTCAACCAGGTTTACTAGCCTGAACTGCATGAATTTGGATCTTCTTCATGGCAAAGGAGTTTTTACCTGGAATTTCATTCATTAAAGGTGAAAAGTGGCTTATGTCAAAAATGAGCGTTTCAGAGCGATTGGAGGCTGTTTTAGCGCTGAAAAGTGGCTTATGTGAAAAATGAGCGTTTCAGAGCGAGAGCAGCCTGTTTTTGCACTAAGCTGCATTTCACTGAAAAAAGGTCTTTCAAACAGGTTTACTAGCCTGAACTGGTTGAATTTGGATCTTCTTCATGGCAAAGGAGTTTTTACCTGGAATTTCATTCATTAAAGGTGAAAAGTGGCTTATGTCAAAAATGAGCGTTTCAGAGCGATTGGAGGCTGTTTTAGCACTGTACAGTCGCCTAAGGCTGAAAAGTGGCTTATGTCAAAAATGAGCGTTTCAGAGCGATTGGAGGCTGTTTTAGCGCTGAAAAGTGGCTTATGTGAAAAATGAGCGTTTCAGAGCGAGAGCAGCCTGTTTTTGCACTAAGCTGCATTTCACTGAAAAAAGGTCTTTCAAACAGGTTTACTAGCCTGAACTGGTTGAATTTGGATCTTCTTCATGGCAAATGAGTTTTTACCTGGAATTTCATTCATTAAGGCTGAAAAGTGGGTTATGTCAAAAATGAGCGTTTCAGAGCGATAGGAGGCTGTTTTAGCACTGTACAGTCGCCTAAGGCTGAAAAGTGGCTTATGTGAAAAATGAGCGTTTCAGAGCGAGAGGAGGCTGTTTTAGCACTGTACAGTCGCCTAAGGCTGAAAAGTGGCTTATGTGAAAAATGAGCGTTTCAGAGCGAGAGCAGCCTGTTTTTGCACTAAGCTGCATTTCACTGAAAAAAGGTCTTTCAAACAGGTTTACTAGCCTGAACTGGATGAATTTGGATCTTCTTCATGGCAAAGGAGTTTTTACCTGGAATTTCATTCATTAAAGGTGAAAAGTGGCTTATGTCAAAAATGAGCGTTTCAGAGCGATTGGAGGCTGTTTTAGCGCTGAAAAGTGGCTTATGTGAAAAATGAGCGTTTCAGAGCGAGAGCAGCCTGTTTTTGCACTAAGCTGCATTTCACTGAAAAAAGGTCTTTCAAACAGGTTTACTAGCCTGAACTGGTTGAATTTGGATCTTCTTCATGGCAAAGGAGTTTTTACCTGGAATTTCATTCATTAAAGGTGAAAAGTGGCTTATGTCAAAAATGAGCGTTTCAGAGCGATTGGAGGCTGTTTTAGCGCTGAAAAGTGGCTTATGTGAAAAATGAGCGTTTCAGAGCGAGAGCAGCCTGTTTTTGCACTAAGCTGCATTTCACTGAAAAAAGGTCTTTCAAACAGGTTTACTAGCCTGAACTGGTTGAATTTGGATCTTCTTCATGGCAAATGAGTTTTTACCTGGAATTTAATTCATTAAGGCTGAAAAGTGGGTTATGTCAAAAATGAGCGTTTCAGAGCGATAGGAGGCTGTTTTAGCACTGTACAGTCGCCTAAGGCTGAAAAGTGGCTTATGTGAAAAATGAGCGTTTCAGAGCGATTGGAGGCTGTTTTAGCACTGTACAGTCGCCTAAGGCTGAAAAGTGGCTTATGTCAAAAATGAGCGTTTCAGAGCGATTGGAGGCTGTTTTAGCGCTGAAAAGTGGCTTATGTGAAAAATGAGCGTTTCAGAGCGAGAGCAGCCTGTTTTTGCACTAAGCTGCATTTCACTGAAAAAAGGTCTTTCAAACAGGTTTACTAGCCTGAACTGGTTGAATTTGGATCTTCTTCATGGCAAATGAGTTTTTACCTGGAATTTAATTCATTAAGGCTGAAAAGTGGGTTATGTCAAAAATGAGCGTTTCAGAGCGATAGGAGGCTGTTTTAGCACTGTACAGTCGCCTAAGGCTGAAAAGTGGCTTATGTGAAAAATGAGCGTTTCAGAGCGAGAGGAGGCTGTTTTAGCACTGTACAGTCGCCTAAGGCTGAAAAGTGGCTTATGTCAAAAATGAGCGTTTCAGAGCGATTGGAGGCTGTTTTAGCGCTGAAAAGTGGCTTATGTGAAAAATGAGCGTTTCAGAGCGAGAGCAGCCTGTTTTTGCACTAAGCTGCATTTCACTGAAAAAAGGTCTTTCAAACAGGTTTACTAGCCTGAACTGGTTGAATTTGGATCTTCTTCATGGCAAAGGAGTTTTTACCTGGAATTTCATTCATTAAAGGTGAAAAGTGGCTTATGTGAAAAATGAGCGTTTCAGAGCGATTGGAGGCTGTTTTAGTACTGTACAGTCGCCTAAGGCTGAAAAGTGGCTTATGTCAAAAATGAGCGTTTCAGAGCGATTGGAGGCTGTTTTAGCGCTGAAAAGTGGCTTATGTGAAAAATGAGCGTTTCAGAGCGAGAGCAGCCTGTTTTTGCACTAAGCTGCATTTCACTGAAAAAAGGTCTTTCAAACAGGTTTACTAGCCTGAACTGGTTGAATTTGGATCTTCTTCATGGCAAATGAGTTTTTACCTGGAATTTAATTCATTAAGGCTGAAAAGTGGGTTATGTCAAAAATGAGCGTTTCAGAGCGATAGGAGGCTGTTTTAGCACTGTACAGTCGCCTAAGGCTGAAAAGTGGCTTATGTGAAAAATGAGCGTTTCAGAGCGAGAGGAGGCTGTTTTTGCACTAAGCTGCATTTCACTGAAAAAAGGTCTTTCAACCAGGTTTACTAGCCTGAACTGCATGAATTTGGATCTTCTTCATGGCAAAGGAGTTTTTACCTGGAATTTCATTCATTAAAGGTGAAAAGTGGCTTATGTCAAAAATGAGCGTTTCAGAGCGATTGGAGGCTGTTTTAGCGCTGAAAAGTGGCTTATGTGAAAAATGAGCGTTTCAGAGCGAGAGCAGCCTGTTTTTGCACTAAGCTGCATTTCACTGAAAAAAGGTCTTTCAAACAGGTTTACTAGCCTGAACTGGTTGAATTTGGATCTTCTTCATGGCAAAGGAGTTTTTACCTGGAATTTCATTCATTAAAGGTGAAAAGTGGCTTATGTGAAAAATGAGCGTTTCAGAGCGATTGGAGGCTGTTTTAGTACTGTACAGTCGCCTAAGGCTGAAAAGTGGCTTATGTCAAAAATGAGCGTTTCAGAGCGATTGGAGGCTGTTTTAGCGCTGAAAAGTGGCTTATGTGAAAAATGAGCGTTTCAGAGCGAGAGCAGCCTGTTTTTGCACTAAGCTGCATTTCACTGAAAAAAGGTCTTTCAAACAGGTTTACTAGCCTGAACTGGTTGAATTTGGATCTTCTTCATGGCAAATGAGTTTTTACCTGGAATTTAATTCATTAAGGCTGAAAAGTGGGTTATGTCAAAAATGAGCGTTTCAGAGCGATAGGAGGCTGTTTTAGCACTGTACAGTCGCCTAAGGCTGAAAAGTGGCTTATGTGAAAAATGAGCGTTTCAGAGCGAGAGGAGGCTGTTTTTGCACTAAGCTGCATTTCACTGAAAAAAGGTCTTTCAACCAGGTTTACTAGCCTGAACTGCATGAATTTGGATCTTCTTCATGGCAAAGGAGTTTTTACCTGGAATTTCATTCATTAAAGGTGAAAAGTGGCTTATGTCAAAAATGAGCGTTTCAGAGCGATTGGAGGCTGTTTTAGCGCTGAAAAGTGGCTTATGTGAAAAATGAGCGTTTCAGAGCGAGAGCAGCCTGTTTTTGCACTAAGCTGCATTTCACTGAAAAAAGGTCTTTCAAACAGGTTTACTAGCCTGAACTGGTTGAATTTGGATCTTCTTCATGGCAAAGGAGTTTTTACCTGGAATTTCATTCATTAAAGGTGAAAAGTGGCTTATGTCAAAAATGAGCGTTTCAGAGCGATTGGAGGCTGTTTTAGCACTGTACAGTCGCCTAAGGCTGAAAAGTGGCTTATGTCAAAAATGAGCGTTTCAGAGCGATTGGAGGCTGTTTTAGCGCTGAAAAGTGGCTTATGTGAAAAATGAGCGTTTCAGAGCGAGAGCAGCCTGTTTTTGCACTAAGCTGCATTTCACTGAAAAAAGGTCTTTCAAACAGGTTTACTAGCCTGAACTGGTTGAATTTGGATCTTCTTCATGGCAAATGAGTTTTTACCTGGAATTTCATTCATTAAGGCTGAAAAGTGGGTTATGTCAAAAATGAGCGTTTCAGAGCGATAGGAGGCTGTTTTAGCACTGTACAGTCGCCTAAGGCTGAAAAGTGGCTTATGTGAAAAATGAGCGTTTCAGAGCGAGAGGAGGCTGTTTTAGCACTGTACAGTCGCCTAAGGCTGAAAAGTGGCTTATGTGAAAAATGAGCGTTTCAGAGCGAGAGCAGCCTGTTTTTGCACTAAGCTGCATTTCACTGAAAAAAGGTCTTTCAAACAGGTTTACTAGCCTGAACTGGATGAATTTGGATCTTCTTCATGGCAAAGGAGTTTTTACCTGGAATTTCATTCATTAAAGGTGAAAAGTGGCTTATGTCAAAAATGAGCGTTTCAGAGCGATTGGAGGCTGTTTTAGCGCTGAAAAGTGGCTTATGTGAAAAATGAGCGTTTCAGAGCGAGAGCAGCCTGTTTTTGCACTAAGCTGCATTTCACTGAAAAAAGGTCTTTCAAACAGGTTTACTAGCCTGAACTGGTTGAATTTGGATCTTCTTCATGGCAAAGGAGTTTTTACCTGGAATTTCATTCATTAAAGGTGAAAAGTGGCTTATGTCAAAAATGAGCGTTTCAGAGCGATTGGAGGCTGTTTTAGCGCTGAAAAGTGGCTTATGTGAAAAATGAGCGTTTCAGAGCGAGAGCAGCCTGTTTTTGCACTAAGCTGCATTTCACTGAAAAAAGGTCTTTCAAACAGGTTTACTAGCCTGAACTGGTTGAATTTGGATCTTCTTCATGGCAAATGAGTTTTTACCTGGAATTTAATTCATTAAGGCTGAAAAGTGGGTTATGTCAAAAATGAGCGTTTCAGAGCGATAGGAGGCTGTTTTAGCACTGTACAGTCGCCTAAGGCTGAAAAGTGGCTTATGTGAAAAATGAGCGTTTCAGAGCGATTGGAGGCTGTTTTAGCACTGTACAGTCGCCTAAGGCTGAAAAGTGGCTTATGTCAAAAATGAGCGTTTCAGAGCGATTGGAGGCTGTTTTAGCGCTGAAAAGTGGCTTATGTGAAAAATGAGCGTTTCAGAGCGAGAGCAGCCTGTTTTTGCACTAAGCTGCATTTCACTGAAAAAAGGTCTTTCAAACAGGTTTACTAGCCTGAACTGGTTGAATTTGGATCTTCTTCATGGCAAATGAGTTTTTACCTGGAATTTAATTCATTAAGGCTGAAAAGTGGGTTATGTCAAAAATGAGCGTTTCAGAGCGATAGGAGGCTGTTTTAGCACTGTACAGTCGCCTAAGGCTGAAAAGTGGCTTATGTGAAAAATGAGCGTTTCAGAGCGAGAGGAGGCTGTTTTAGCACTGTACAGTCGCCTAAGGCTGAAAAGTGGCTTATGTCAAAAATGAGCGTTTCAGAGCGATTGGAGGCTGTTTTAGCGCTGAAAAGTGGCTTATGTGAAAAATGAGCGTTTCAGAGCGAGAGCAGCCTGTTTTTGCACTAAGCTGCATTTCACTGAAAAAAGGTCTTTCAAACAGGTTTACTAGCCTGAACTGGTTGAATTTGGATCTTCTTCATGGCAAAGGAGTTTTTACCTGGAATTTCATTCATTAAAGGTGAAAAGTGGCTTATGTCAAAAATGAGCGTTTCAGAGCGATTGGAGGCTGTTTTAGCACTGTACAGTCGCCTAAGGCTGAAAAGTGGCTTATGTCAAAAATGAGCGTTTCAGAGCGATTGGAGGCTGTTTTAGCGCTGAAAAGTGGCTTATGTGAAAAATGAGCGTTTCAGAGCGAGAGCAGCCTGTTTTTGCACTAAGCTGCATTTCACTGAAAAAAGGTCTTTCAAACAGGTTTACTAGCCTGAACTTGTTGAATTTGGATCTTCTTCATGGCAAAGGAGTTTTTACCTGGAATTTAATTCATTAAGGCTGAAAAGTGGGTTATGTGAAAAATGAGCGTTTCAGAGCGATAGGAGGCTGTTTTAGCACTGTACAGTCGCCTAAGGCTGAAAAGTGGCTTATGTGAAAAATGAGCGTTTCAGAGCGAGAGGAGGCTGTTTTAGCACTGTACAGTCACCTAAGGCTGAAAAGTGGCTTATGTGAAAAATGAGCGTTTCAGAGCGAGAGCAGCCTGTTTTTGCACTAAGCTGCATTTCACTGAAAAAAGGTCTTTCAAACAGGTTTACTAGCCTGAACTGGTTGAATTTGGATCTTCTTCATGGCAAATGAGTTTTTACCTGGAATTTAATTCATTAAGGCTGAAAAGTGGGTTATGTCAAAAATGAGCGTTTCAGAGCGATAGGAGGCTGTTTTAGCACTGTACAGTCGCCTAAGGCTGAAAAGTGGCTTATGTGAAAAATGAGCGTTTCAGAGCGAGAGGAGGCTGTTTTAGCACTGTACAGTCGCCTAAGGCTGAAAAGTGGCTTATGTGAAAAATGAGCGTTTCAGAGCGAGAGGAGGCTGTTTTTGCACTGTACAGTCGCCTAAGGCTGAAAAGTGGCTTATGTGAAAAATGAGCGTTTCAGAGCGAGAGGAGGCTGTTTTTGCACTAAGCTGCATTTCACTGAAAAAAGGTCTTTCAACCAGGTTTACTAGCCTGAACTGCATGAATTTGGATCTTCTTCATGGCAAAGGAGTTTTTACCTGGAATTTCATTCATTAAAGGTGAAAAGTGGCTTATGTCAAAAATGAGCGTTTCAGAGCGATTGGAGGCTGTTTTAGCGCTGAAAAGTGGCTTATGTGAAAAATGAGCGTTTCAGAGCGAGAGCAGCCTGTTTTTGCACTAAGCTGCATTTCACTGAAAAAAGGTCTTTCAAACAGGTTTACTAGCCTGAACTGGTTGAATTTGGATCTTCTTCATGGCAAAGGAGTTTTTACCTGGAATTTCATTCATTAAAGGTGAAAAGTGGCTTATGTCAAAAATGAGCGTTTCAGAGCGATTGGAGGCTGTTTTAGCGCTGAAAAGTGGCTTATGTGAAAAATGAGCGTTTCAGAGCGAGAGCAGCCTGTTTTTGCACTAAGCTGCATTTCACTGAAAAAAGGTCTTTCAAACAGGTTTACTAGCCTGAACTGGTTGAATTTGGATCTTCTTCATGGCAAAGGAGTTTTTACCTGGAATTTCATTAATTAAAGGTGAAAAGTGGCTTATGTCAAAAATGAGCGTTTCAGAGCGATTGGAGGCTGTTTTAGCGCTGAAAAGTGGCTTATGTGAAAAATGAGCGTTTCAGAGCGAGAGCAGCCTGTTTTTGCACTAAGCTGCATTTCACTGAAAAAAGGTCTTTCAAACAGGTTTACTAGCCTGAACTGGTTGAATTTGGATCTTCTTCATGGCAAAGGAGTTTTTACCTGGAATTTCATTCATTAAAGGTGAAAAGTGGCTTATGTGAAAAATGAGCGTTTCAGAGCGATTGGAGGCTGTTTTAGCACTGTACAGTCGCCTAAGGCTGAAAAGTGGCTTATGTCAAAAATGAGCGTTTCAGAGCGATTGGAGGCTGTTTTAGCGCTGAAAAGTGGCTTATGTGAAAAATGAGCGTTTCAGAGCGAGAGCAGCCTGTTTTTGCACTAAGCTGCATTTCACTGAAAAAAGGTCTTTCAAACAGGTTTACTAGCCTGAACTGGTTGAATTTGGATCTTCTTCATGGCAAATGAGTTTTTACCTGGAATTTAATTCATTAAGGCTGAAAAGTGGGTTATGTCAAAAATGAGCGTTTCAGAGCGATAGGAGGCTGTTTTAGCACTGTACAGTCGCCTAAGGCTGAAAAGTGGCTTATGTGAAAAATGAGCGTTTCAGAGCGAGAGGAGGCTGTTTTTGCACTAAGCTGCATTTCACTGAAAAAAGGTCTTTCAACCAGGTTTACTAGCCTGAACTGCATGAATTTGGATCTTCTTCATGGCAAAGGAGTTTTTACCTGGAATTTCATTCATTAAAGGTGAAAAGTGGCTTATGTCAAAAATGAGCGTTTCAGAGCGATTGGAGGCTGTTTTAGCGCTGAAAAGTGGCTTATGTGAAAAATGAGCGTTTCAGAGCGAGAGCAGCCTGTTTTTGCACTAAGCTGCATTTCACTGAAAAAAGGTCTTTCAAACAGGTTTACTAGCCTGAACTGGTTGAATTTGGATCTTCTTCATGGCAAAGGAGTTTTTACCTGGAATTTCATTCATTAAAGGTGAAAAGTGGCTTATGTCAAAAATGAGCGTTTCAGAGCGATTGGAGGCTGTTTTAGCGCTGAAAAGTGGCTTATGTGAAAAATGAGCGTTTCAGAGCGAGAGCAGCCTGTTTTTGCACTAAGCTGCATTTCACTGAAAAAAGGTCTTTCAAACAGGTTTACTAGCCTGAACTGGTTGAATTTGGATCTTCTTCATGGCAAAGGAGTTTTTACCTGGAATTTCATTCATTAAAGGTGAAAAGTGGCTTATGTCAAAAATGAGCGTTTCAGAGCGATTGGAGGCTGTTTTAGCACTGTACAGTCGCCTAAGGCTGAAAAGTGGCTTATGTCAAAAATGAGCGTTTCAGAGCGATTGGAGGCTGTTTTAGCGCTGAAAAGTGGCTTATGTCAAAAATGAGCGTTTCAGAGCGATAGGAGGCTGTTTTAGCACTGTACAGTCACCTAAGGCTGAAAAGTGGCTTATGTGAAAAATGAGCGTTTCAGAGCGAGAGCAGCCTGTTTTTGCACTAAGCTGCATTTCACTGAAAAAAGGTCTTTCAAACAGGTTTACTAGCCTGAACTGGTTGAATTTGGATCTTCTTCATGGCAAATGAGTTTTTACCTGGAATTTAATTCATTAAGGCTGAAAAGTGGGTTATGTCAAAAATGAGCGTTTCAGAGCGATAGGAGGCTGTTTTAGCACTGTACAGTCGCCTAAGGCTGAAAAGTGGCTTATGTGAAAAATGAGCGTTTCAGAGCGAGAGGAGGCTGTTTTAGCACTGTACAGTCGCCTAAGGCTGAAAAGTGGCTTATGTGAAAAATGAGCGTTTCAGAGCGAGAGGAGGCTGTTTTTGCACTAAGCTGCATTTCACTGAAAAAAGGTCTTTCAACCATGTTTACTAGCCTGAACTGCATGAATTTGGATCTTCTTCATGGCAAAGGAGTTTTTACCTGGAATTTCATTCATTAAAGGTGAAAAGTGGCTTATGTCAAAAATGAGCGTTTCAGAGCGATTGGAGGCTGTTTTAGCGCTGAAAAGTGGCTTATGTGAAAAATGAGCGTTTCAGAGCGAGAGCAGCCTGTTTTTGCACTAAGCTGCATTTCACTGAAAAAAGGTCTTTCAAACAGGTTTACTAGCCTGAACTTGTTGAATTTGGATCTTCTTCATGGCAAAGGAGTTTTTACCTGGAATTTAATTCATTAAGGCTGAAAAGTGGGTTATGTGAAAAATGAGCGTTTCAGAGCGATAGGAGGCTGTTTTAGCACTGTACAGTCGCCTAAGGCTGAAAAGTGGCTTATGTGAAAAATGAGCGTTTCAGAGCGAGAGGAGGCTGTTTTAGCACTGTACAGTCGCCTAAGGCTGAAAAGTGGCTTATGTGAAAAATGAGCGTTTCAGAGCGAGAGCAGCCTGTTTTTGCACTAAGCTGCATTTCACTGAAAAAAGGTCTTTCAAACAGGTTTACTAGCCTGAACTGGATGAATTTGGATCTTCTTCATGGCAAAGGAGTTTTTACCTGGAATTTCATTCATTAAACGTGAAAAGTGGCTTATGTCAAAAATGAGCGTTTCAGAGCGATTGGAGGCTGTTTTAGCGCTGAAAAGTGGCTTATGTGAAAAATGAGCGTTTCAGAGCGAGAGCAGCCTGTTTTTGCACTAAGCTGCATATCACTGAAAAAAGGTCTTTCAAACAGGTTTACTAGCCTGAACTGGTTGAATTTGGATCTTCTTCATGGCAAATGAGTTTTTACCTGGAATTTAATTCATTAAGGCTGAAAAGTGGGTTATGTCAAAAATGAGCGTTTCAGAGCGATAGGAGGCTGTTTTAGCACTGTACAGTCGCCTAAGGCTGAAAAGTGGCTTATGTGAAAAATGAGCGTTTCAGAGCGATTGGAGGCTGTTTTAGCACTGTACAGTCGCCTAAGGCTGAAAAGTGGCTTATGTCAAAAATGAGCGTTTCAGAGCGATTGGAGGCTGTTTTAGCGCTGAAAAGTGGCTTATGTGAAAAATGAGCGTTTCAGAGCGAGAGCAGCCTGTTTTTGCACTAAGCTGCATTTCACTGAAAAAAGGTCTTTCAAACAGGTTTACTAGCCTGAACTGGTTGAATTTGGATCTTCTTCATGGCAAATGAGTTTTTACCTGGAATTTAATTCATTAAGGCTGAAAAGTGGGTTATGTCAAAAATGAGCGTTTCAGAGCGATAGGAGGCTGTTTTAGCACTGTACAGTCGCCTAAGGCTGAAAAGTGGCTTATGTGAAAAATGAGCGTTTCAGAGCGAGAGGAGGCTGTTTTAGCACTGTACAGTCGCCTAAGGCTGAAAAGTGGCTTATGTGAAAAATGAGCGTTTCAGAGCGAGAGGAGGCTGTTTTTGCACTGTACAGTCGCCTAAGGCTGAAAAGTGGCTTATGTGAAAAATGAGCGTTTCAGAGCGAGAGGAGGCTGTTTTTGCACTAAGCTGCATTTCACTGAAAAAAGGTCTTTCAACCAGGTTTACTAGCCTGAACTGCATGAATTTGGATCTTCTTCATGGCAAAGGAGTTTTTACCTGGAATTTCATTCATTAAAGGTGAAAAGTGGCTTATGTCAAAAATGAGCGTTTCAGAGCGATTGGAGGCTGTTTTAGCGCTGAAAAGTGGCTTATGTGAAAAATGAGCGTTTCAGAGCGAGAGCAGCCTGTTTTTGCACTAAGCTGCATTTCACTGAAAAAAGGTCTTTCAAACAGGTTTACTAGCCTGAACTGGTTGAATTTGGATCTTCTTCATGGCAAAGGAGTTTTTACCTGGAATTTCATTAATTAAAGGTGAAAAGTGGCTTATGTCAAAAATGAGCGTTTCAGAGCGATTGGAGGCTGTTTTAGCGCTGAAAAGTGGCTTATGTGAAAAATGAGCGTTTCAGAGCGAGAGCAGCCTGTTTTTGCACTAAGCTGCATTTCACTGAAAAAAGGTCTTTCAAACAGGTTTACTAGCCTGAACTGGTTGAATTTGGATCTTCTTCATGGCAAAGGAGTTTTTACCTGGAATTTCATTCATTAAAGGTGAAAAGTGGCTTATGTGAAAAATGAGCGTTTCAGAGCGATTGGAGGCTGTTTTAGCACTGTACAGTCGCCTAAGGCTGAAAAGTGGCTTATGTCAAAAATGAGCGTTTCAGAGCGATTGGAGACTCTTTTAGCGCTGAAAAGTGGCTTATGTGAAAAATGAGCGTTTCAGAGCGAGAGCAGCCTGTTTTTGCACTAAGCTGCATTTCACTGAAAAAAGGTCTTTCAAACAGGTTTACTAGCCTGAACTGGTTGAATTTGGATCTTCTTCATGGCAAATGAGTTTTTACCTGGAATTTAATTCATTAAGGCTGAAAAGTGGGTTATGTCAAAAATGAGCGTTTCAGAGCGATAGGAGGCTGTTTTAGCACTGTACAGTCGCCTAAGGCTGAAAAGTGGCTTATGTGAAAAATGAGCGTTTCAGAGCGAGAGGAGGCTGTTTTTGCACTAAGCTGCATTTCACTGAAAAAAGGTCTTTCAACCAGGTTTACTAGCCTGAACTGCATGAATTTGGATCTTCTTCATGGCAAAGGAGTTTTTACCTGGAATTTCATTCATTAAAGGTGAAAAGTGGCTTATGTCAAAAATGAGCGTTTCAGAGCGATTGGAGGCTGTTTTAGCGCTGAAAAGTGGCTTATGTGAAAAATGAGCGTTTCAGAGCGAGAGCAGCCTGTTTTTGCACTAAGCTGCATTTCACTGAAAAAAGGTCTTTCAAACAGGTTTACTAGCCTGAACTGGTTGAATTTGGATCTTCTTCATGGCAAAGGAGTTTTTACCTGGAATTTCATTCATTAAAGGTGAAAAGTGGCTTATGTGAAAAATGAGCGTTTCAGAGCGATTGGAGGCTGTTTTAGCACTGTACAGTCGCCTAAGGCTGAAAAGTGGCTTATGTGAAAAATGAGCGTTTCAGAGCGAGAGGAGGCTGTTTTTGCACTAAGCTGCATTTCACTGAAAAAAGGTCTTTCAACCAGGTTTACTAGCCTGAACTGCATGAATTTGGATCTTCTTCATGGCAAAGGAGTTTTTACCTGGAATTTCATTCATTAAAGGTGAAAAGTGGCTTATGTCAAAAATGAGCGTTTCAGAGCGATTGGAGGCTGTTTTAGCGCTGAAAAGTGGCTTATGTGAAAAATGAGCGTTTCAGAGCGAGAGCAGCCTGTTTTTGCACTAAGCTGCATTTCACTGAAAAAAGGTCTTTCAAACAGGTTTACTAGCCTGAACTGGTTGAATTTGGATCTTCTTCATGGCAAATGAGTTTTTACCTGGAATTTCATTCATTAAGGCTGAAAAGTGGGTTATGTCAAAAATGAGCGTTTCAGAGCGAGAGGAGGCTGTTTTAGCACTGTACAGTCGCCTAAGGCTGAAAAGTGGCTTATGTGAAAAATGAGCGTTTCAGAGCGAGAGGAGGCTGTTTTTGCACTAAGCTGCATTTCACTGAAAAAAGGTCTTTCAACCAGGTTTACTAGCCTGAACTGCATGAATTTGGATCTTCTTCATGGCAAAGGAGTTTTTACCTGGAATTTCATTCATTAAAGGTGAAAAGTGGCTTATGTGAAAAATGAGCGTTTCAGAGCGATTGGAGGCTGTTTTAGCGCTGAAAAGTGGCTTATGTGAAAAATGAGCGTTTCAGAGCGAGAGCAGCCTGTTTTTGCACTAAGCTGCATTTCACTGAAAAAAGGTCTTTCAAACAGGTTTACTAGCCTGAACTTGTTGAATTTGGATCTTCTTCATGGCAAAGGAGTTTTTACCTGGAATTTAATTCATTAAGGCTGAAAAGTGGGTTATGTGAAAAATGAGCGTTTCAGAGCGATAGGAGGCTGTTTTAGCACTGTACAGTCGCCTAAGGCTGAAAAGTGACTTATGTGAAAAATGAGCGTTTCAGAGCGAGAGCAGCCTGTTTTTGCACTAAGCTGCATTTCACTGAAAAAAGGTCTTTCAAACAGGTTTACTAGCCTGAACTGGATGAATTTGGATCTTCTTCATGGCAAAGGAGTTTTTACCTGGAATTTCATTCATTAAAGGTGAAAAGTGGCTTATGTCAAAAATGAGCGTTTCAGAGCGATTGGAGGCTGTTTTAGCGCTGAAAAGTGGCTTATGTGAAAAATGAGCGTTTCAGAGCGAGAGCAGCCTGTTTTTGCACTAAGCTGCATTTCACTGAAAAAAGGTCTTTCAAACAGGTTTACTAGCCTGAACTGGTTGAATTTGGATCTTCTTCATGGCAAAGGAGTTTTTACCTGGAATTTCATTCATTAAAGGTGAAAAGTGGCTTATGTCAAAAATGAGCGTTTCAGAGCGATTGGAGGCTGTTTTAGCGCTGAAAAGTGGCTTATGTGAAAAATGAGCGTTTCAGAGCGAGAGCAGCCTGTTTTTGCACTAAGCTGCATTTCACTGAAAAAAGGTCTTTCAAACAGGTTTACTAGCCTGAACTGGTTGAATTTGGATCTTCTTCATGGCAAATGAGTTTTTACCTGGAATTTCATTCATTAAGGCTGAAAAGTGGGTTATGTCAAAAATGAGCGTTTCAGAGCGAGAGGAGGCTGTTTTAGCACTGTACAGTCGCCTAAGGCTGAAAAGTGGCTTATGTGAAAAATGAGCGTTTCAGAGCGAGAGGAGGCTGTTTTTGCACTAAGCTGCATTTCACTGAAAAAAGGTCTTTCAACCAGGTTTACTAGCCTGAACTGCATGAATTTGGATCTTCTTCATGGCAAAGGAGTTTTTACCTGGAATTTCATTCATTAAAGGTGAAAAGTGGCTTATGTGAAAAATGAGCGTTTCAGAGCGATTGGAGGCTGTTTTAGCGCTGAAAAGTGGCTTATGTGAAAAATGAGCGTTTCAGAGCGAGAGCAGCCTGTTTTTGCACTAAGCTGCATTTCACTGAAAAAAGGTCTTTCAAACAGGTTTACTAGCCTGAACTTGTTGAATTTGGATCTTCTTCATGGCAAAGGAGTTTTTACCTGGAATTTAATTCATTAAGGCTGAAAAGTGGGTTATGTGAAAAATGAGCGTTTCAGAGCGATAGGAGGCTGTTTTAGCACTGTACAGTCGCCTAAGGCTGAAAAGTGGCTTATGTGAAAAATGAGCGTTTCAGAGCGAGAGGAGGCTGTTTTAGCACTGTACAGTCGCCTAAGGCTGAAAAGTGACTTATGTGAAAAATGAGCGTTTCAGAGCGAGAGCAGCCTGTTTTTGCACTAAGCTGCATTTCACTGAAAAAAGGTCTTTCAAACAGGTTTACTAGCCTGAACTGGATGAATTTGGATCTTCTTCATGGCAAAGGAGTTTTTACCTGGAATTTCATTCATTAAAGGTGAAAAGTGGCTTATGTCAAAAATGAGCGTTTCAGAGCGATTGGAGGCTGTTTTAGCGCTGAAAAGTGGCTTATGTGAAAAATGAGCGTTTCAGAGCGAGAGCAGCCTGTTTTTGCACTAAGCTGCATTTCACTGAAAAAAGGTCTTTCAAACAGGTTTACTAGCCTGAACTGGTTGAATTTGGATCTTCTTCATGGCAAAGGAGTTTTTACCTGGAATTTCATTCATTAAAGGTGAAAAGTGGCTTATGTCAAAAATGAGCGTTTCAGAGCGATTGGAGGCTGTTTTAGCGCTGAAAAGTGGCTTATGTGAAAAATGAGCGTTTCAGAGCGAGAGCAGCCTGTTTTTGCACTAAGCTGCATTTCACTGAAAAAAGGTCTTTCAAACAGGTTTACTAGCCTGAACTGGTTGAATTTGGATCTTCTTCATGGCAAATGAGTTTTTACCTGGAATTTAATTCATTAAGGCTGAAAAGTGGGTTATGTCAAAAATGAGCGTTTCAGAGCGATAGGAGGCTGTTTTAGCACTGTACAGTCGCCTAAGGCTGAAAAGTGGCTTATGTGAAAAATGAGCGTTTCAGAGCGAGAGGAGGCTGTTTTTGCACTAAGCTGCATTTCACTGAAAAAAGGTCTTTCAACCAGGTTTACTAGCCTGAACTGCATGAATTTGGATCTTCTTCATGGCAAAGGAGTTTTTACCTGGAATTTCATTCATTAAAGGTGAAAAGTGGCTTATGTCAAAAATGAGCGTTTCAGAGCGATTGGAGGCTGTTTTAGCGCTGAAAAGTGGCTTATGTGAAAAATGAGCGTTTCAGAGCGAGAGCAGCCTGTTTTTGCACTAAGCTGCATTTCACTGAAAAAAGGTCTTTCAAACAGGTTTACTAGCCTGAACTGGTTGAATTTGGATCTTCTTCATGGCAAAGGAGTTTTTACCTGGAATTTCATTCATTAAAGGTGAAAAGTGGCTTATGTCAAAAATGAGCGTTTCAGAGCGATTGGAGGCTGTTTTAGCGCTGAAAAGTGGCTTATGTGAAAAATGAGCGTTTCAGAGCGAGAGCAGCCTGTTTTTGCACTAAGCTGCATTTCACTGAAAAAAGGTCTTTCAAACAGGTTTACTAGCCTGAACTGGTTGAATTTGGATCTTCTTCATGGCAAAGGAGTTTTTACCTGGAATTTCATTCATTAAAGGTGAAAAGTGGCTTATGTGAAAAATGAGCGTTTCAGAGCGATTGGAGGCTGTTTTAGCACTGTACAGTCGCCTAAGGCTGAAAAGTGGCTTATGTGAAAAATGAGCGTTTCAGAGCGAGAGGAGGCTGTTTTTGCACTAAGCTGCATTTCACTGAAAAAAGGTCTTTCAACCAGGTTTACTAGCCTGAACTGCATGAATTTGGATCTTCTTCATGGCAAAGGAGTTTTTACCTGGAATTTCATTCATTAAAGGTGAAAAGTGGCTTATGTCAAAAATGAGCGTTTCAGAGCGATTGGAGGCTGTTTTAGCGCTGAAAAGTGGCTTATGTGAAAAATGAGCGTTTCAGAGCGAGAGCAGCCTGTTTTTGCACTAAGCTGCATTTCACTGAAAAAAGGTCTTTCAAACAGGTTTACTAGCCTGAACTGGTTGAATTTGGATCTTCTTCATGGCAAATGAGTTTTTACCTGGAATTTCATTCATTAAGGCTGAAAAGTGGGTTATGTCAAAAATGAGCGTTTCAGAGCGAGAGGAGGCTGTTTTAGCACTGTACAGTCGCCTAAGGCTGAAAAGTGGCTTATGTGAAAAATGAGCGTTTCAGAGCGAGAGGAGGCTGTTTTTGCACTAAGCTGCATTTCACTGAAAAAAGGTCTTTCAACCAGGTTTACTAGCCTGAACTGCATGAATTTGGATCTTCTTCATGGCAAAGGAGTTTTTACCTGGAATTTCATTCATTAAAGGTGAAAAGTGGCTTATGTGAAAAATGAGCGTTTCAGAGCGATTGGAGGCTGTTTTAGCGCTGAAAAGTGGCTTATGTGAAAAATGAGCGTTTCAGAGCGAGAGCAGCCTGTTTTTGCACTAAGCTGCATTTCACTGAAAAAAGGTCTTTCAAACAGGTTTACTAGCCTGAACTTGTTGAATTTGGATCTTCTTCATGGCAAAGGAGTTTTTACCTGGAATTTAATTCATTAAGGCTGAAAAGTGGGTTATGTGAAAAATGAGCGTTTCAGAGCGATAGGAGGCTGTTTTAGCACTGTACAGTCGCCTAAGGCTGAAAAGTGACTTATGTGAAAAATGAGCGTTTCAGAGCGAGAGCAGCCTGTTTTTGCACTAAGCTGCATTTCACTGAAAAAAGGTCTTTCAAACAGGTTTACTAGCCTGAACTGGATGAATTTGGATCTTCTTCATGGCAAAGGAGTTTTTACCTGGAATTTCATTCATTAAAGGTGAAAAGTGGCTTATGTCAAAAATGAGCGTTTCAGAGCGATTGGAGGCTGTTTTAGCGCTGAAAAGTGGCTTATGTGAAAAATGAGCGTTTCAGAGCGAGAGCAGCCTGTTTTTGCACTAAGCTGCATTTCACTGAAAAAAGGTCTTTCAAACAGGTTTACTAGCCTGAACTGGTTGAATTTGGATCTTCTTCATGGCAAAGGAGTTTTTACCTGGAATTTCATTCATTAAAGGTGAAAAGTGGCTTATGTCAAAAATGAGCGTTTCAGAGCGATTGGAGGCTGTTTTAGCGCTGAAAAGTGGCTTATGTGAAAAATGAGCGTTTCAGAGCGAGAGCAGCCTGTTTTTGCACTAAGCTGCATTTCACTGAAAAAAGGTCTTTCAAACAGGTTTACTAGCCTGAACTGGATGAATTTGGATCTTCTTCATGGCAAAGGAGTTTTTACCTGGAATTTCATTCATTAAACGTGAAAAGTGGCTTATGTCAAAAATGAGCGTTTCAGAGCGATTGGAGGCTGTTTTAGCGCTGAAAAGTGGCTTATGTGAAAAATGAGCGTTTCAGAGCGAGAGCAGCCTGTTTTTGCACTAAGCTGCATATCACTGAAAAAAGGTCTTTCAAACAGGTTTACTAGCCTGAACTGGTTGAATTTGGATCTTCTTCATGGCAAATGAGTTTTTACCTGGAATTTAATTCATTAAGGCTGAAAAGTGGGTTATGTCAAAAATGAGCGTTTCAGAGCGATAGGAGGCTGTTTTAGCACTGTACAGTCGCCTAAGGCTGAAAAGTGGCTTATGTGAAAAATGAGCGTTTCAGAGCGATTGGAGGCTGTTTTAGCACTGTACAGTCGCCTAAGGCTGAAAAGTGGCTTATGTCAAAAATGAGCGTTTCAGAGCGATTGGAGGCTGTTTTAGCGCTGAAAAGTGGCTTATGTGAAAAATGAGCGTTTCAGAGCGAGAGCAGCCTGTTTTTGCACTAAGCTGCATTTCACTGAAAAAAGGTCTTTCAAACAGGTTTACTAGCCTGAACTGGTTGAATTTGGATCTTCTTCATGGCAAATGAGTTTTTACCTGGAATTTAATTCATTAAGGCTGAAAAGTGGGTTATGTCAAAAATGAGCGTTTCAGAGCGATAGGAGGCTGTTTTAGCACTGTACAGTCGCCTAAGGCTGAAAAGTGGCTTATGTGAAAAACGAGCGTTTCAGAGCGAGAGGAGGCTGTTTTAGCACTGTACAGTCGCCTAAGGCTGAAAAGTGGCTTATGTGAAAAATGAGCGTTTCAGAGCGAGAGGAGGCTGTTTTTGCACTGTACAGTCGCCTAAGGCTGAAAAGTGGCTTATGTGAAAAATGAGCGTTTCAGAGCGAGAGGAGGCTGTTTTTGCACTAAGCTGCATTTCACTGAAAAAAGGTCTTTCAACCAGGTTTACTAGCCTGAACTGCATGAATTTGGATCTTCTTCATGGCAAAGGAGTTTTTACCTGGAATTTCATTCATTAAAGGTGAAAAGTGGCTTATGTCAAAAATGAGCGTTTCAGAGCGATTGGAGGCTGTTTTAGCGCTGAAAAGTGGCTTATGTGAAAAATGAGCGTTTCAGAGCGAGAGCAGCCTGTTTTTGCACTAAGCTGCATTTCACTGAAAAAAGGTCTTTCAAACAGGTTTACTAGCCTGAACTGGTTGAATTTGGATCTTCTTCATGGCAAAGGAGTTTTTACCTGGAATTTCATTAATTAAAGGTGAAAAGTGGCTTATGTCAAAAATGAGCGTTTCAGAGCGATTGGAGGCTGTTTTAGCGCTGAAAAGTGGCTTATGTGAAAAATGAGCGTTTCAGAGCGAGAGCAGCCTGTTTTTGCACTAAGCTGCATTTCACTGAAAAAAGGTCTTTCAAACAGGTTTACTAGCCTGAACTGGTTGAATTTGGATCTTCTTCATGGCAAAGGAGTTTTTACCTGGAATTTCATTCATTAAAGGTGAAAAGTGGCTTATGTGAAAAATGAGCGTTTCAGAGCGATTGGAGGCTGTTTTAGCACTGTACAGTCGCCTAAGGCTGAAAAGTGGCTTATGTCAAAAATGAGCGTTTCAGAGCGATTGGAGACTCTTTTAGCGCTGAAAAGTGGCTTATGTGAAAAATGAGCGTTTCAGAGCGAGAGCAGCCTGTTTTTGCACTAAGCTGCATTTCACTGAAAAAAGGTCTTTCAAACAGGTTTACTAGCCTGAACTGGTTGAATTTGGATCTTCTTCATGGCAAATGAGTTTTTACCTGGAATTTAATTCATTAAGGCTGAAAAGTGGGTTATGTCAAAAATGAGCGTTTCAGAGCGATAGGAGGCTGTTTTAGCACTGTACAGTCGCCTAAGGCTGAAAAGTGGCTTATGTGAAAAATGAGCGTTTCAGAGCGAGAGGAGGCTGTTTTTGCACTAAGCTGCATTTCACTGAAAAAAGGTCTTTCAACCAGGTTTACTAGCCTGAACTGCATGAATTTGGATCTTCTTCATGGCAAAGGAGTTTTTACCTGGAATTTCATTCATTAAAGGTGAAAAGTGGCTTATGTCAAAAATGAGCGTTTCAGAGCGATTGGAGGCTGTTTTAGCGCTGAAAAGTGGCTTATGTGAAAAATGAGCGTTTCAGAGCGAGAGCAGCCTGTTTTTGCACTAAGCTGCATTTCACTGAAAAAAGGTCTTTCAAACAGGTTTACTAGCCTGAACTGGTTGAATTTGGATCTTCTTCATGGCAAAGGAGTTTTTACCTGGAATTTCATTCATTAAAGGTGAAAAGTGGCTTATGTGAAAAATGAGCGTTTCAGAGCGATTGGAGGCTGTTTTAGCACTGTACAGTCGCCTAAGGCTGAAAAGTGGCTTATGTGAAAAATGAGCGTTTCAGAGCGAGAGGAGGCTGTTTTTGCACTAAGCTGCATTTCACTGAAAAAAGGTCTTTCAACCAGGTTTACTAGCCTGAACTGCATGAATTTGGATCTTCTTCATGGCAAAGGAGTTTTTACCTGGAATTTCATTCATTAAAGGTGAAAAGTGGCTTATGTCAAAAATGAGCGTTTCAGAGCGATTGGAGGCTGTTTTAGCGCTGAAAAGTGGCTTATGTGAAAAATGAGCGTTTCAGAGCGAGAGCAGCCTGTTTTTGCACTAAGCTGCATTTCACTGAAAAAAGGTCTTTCAAACAGGTTTACTAGCCTGAACTGGTTGAATTTGGATCTTCTTCATGGCAAATGAGTTTTTACCTGGAATTTCATTCATTAAGGCTGAAAAGTGGGTTATGTCAAAAATGAGCGTTTCAGAGCGAGAGGAGGCTGTTTTAGCACTGTACAGTCGCCTAAGGCTGAAAAGTGGCTTATGTGAAAAATGAGCGTTTCAGAGCGAGAGGAGGCTGTTTTTGCACTAAGCTGCATTTCACTGAAAAAAGGTCTTTCAACCAGGTTTACTAGCCTGAACTGCATGAATTTGGATCTTCTTCATGGCAAAGGAGTTTTTACCTGGAATTTCATTCATTAAAGGTGAAAAGTGGCTTATGTGAAAAATGAGCGTTTCAGAGCGATTGGAGGCTGTTTTAGCGCTGAAAAGTGGCTTATGTGAAAAATGAGCGTTTCAGAGCGATTGGAGGCTGTTTTAGCGCTGAAAAGTGGCTTATGTGAAAAATGAGCGTTTCAGAGCGAGAGCAGCCTGTTTTTGCACTAAGCTGCATTTCACTGAAAAAAGGTCTTTCAAACAGGTTTACTAGCCTGAACTGGTTGAATTTGGATCTTCTTCATGGCAAAGGAGTTTTTACCTGGAATTTCATTCATTAAAGGTGAAAAGTGGCTTATGTCAAAAATGAGCGTTTCAGAGCGATTGGAGGCTGTTTTAGCGCTGAAAAGTGGCTTATGTGAAAAATGAGCGTTTCAGAGCGAGAGCAGCCTGTTTTTGCACTAAGCTGCATTTCACTGAAAAAAGGTCTTTCAAACAGGTTTACTAGCCTGAACTGGTTGAATTTGGATCTTCTTCATGGCAAAGGAGTTTTTACCTGGAATTTCATTCATTAAAGGTGAAAAGTGGCTTATGTGAAAAATGAGCGTTTCAGAGCGATTGGAGGCTGTTTTAGCACTGTACAGTCGCCTAAGGCTGAAAAGTGGCTTATGTGAAAAATGAGCGTTTCAGAGCGAGAGGAGGCTGTTTTTGCACTAAGCTGCATTTCACTGAAAAAAGGTCTTTCAACCAGGTTTACTAGCCTGAACTGCATGAATTTGGATCTTCTTCATGGCAAAGGAGTTTTTACCTGGAATTTCATTCATTAAAGGTGAAAAGTGGCTTATGTCAAAAATGAGCGTTTCAGAGCGATTGGAGGCTGTTTTAGCGCTGAAAAGTGGCTTATGTGAAAAATGAGCGTTTCAGAGCGAGAGCAGCCTGTTTTTGCACTAAGCTGCATTTCACTGAAAAAAGGTCTTTCAAACAGGTTTACTAGCCTGAACTGGTTGAATTTGGATCTTCTTCATGGCAAATGAGTTTTTACCTGGAATTTCATTCATTAAGGCTGAAAAGTGGGTTATGTCAAAAATGAGCGTTTCAGAGCGAGAGGAGGCTGTTTTAGCACTGTACAGTCGCCTAAGGCTGAAAAGTGGCTTATGTGAAAAATGAGCGTTTCAGAGCGAGAGGAGGCTGTTTTTGCACTAAGCTGCATTTCACTGAAAAAAGGTCTTTCAACCAGGTTTACTAGCCTGAACTGCATGAATTTGGATCTTCTTCATGGCAAAGGAGTTTTTACCTGGAATTTCATTCATTAAAGGTGAAAAGTGGCTTATGTGAAAAATGAGCGTTTCAGAGCGATTGGAGGCTGTTTTAGCGCTGAAAAGTGGCTTATGTGAAAAATGAGCGTTTCAGAGCGAGAGCAGCCTGTTTTTGCACTAAGCTGCATTTCACTGAAAAAAGGTCTTTCAAACAGGTTTACTAGCCTGAACTTGTTGAATTTGGATCTTCTTCATGGCAAAGGAGTTTTTACCTGGAATTTAATTCATTAAGGCTGAAAAGTGGGTTATGTGAAAAATGAGCGTTTCAGAGCGATAGGAGGCTGTTTTAGCACTGTACAGTCGCCTAAGGCTGAAAAGTGACTTATGTGAAAAATGAGCGTTTCAGAGCGAGAGCAGCCTGTTTTTGCACTAAGCTGCATTTCACTGAAAAAAGGTCTTTCAAACAGGTTTACTAGCCTGAACTGGATGAATTTGGATCTTCTTCATGGCAAAGGAGTTTTTACCTGGAATTTCATTCATTAAAGGTGAAAAGTGGCTTATGTCAAAAATGAGCGTTTCAGAGCGATTGGAGGCTGTTTTAGCGCTGAAAAGTGGCTTATGTGAAAAATGAGCGTTTCAGAGCGAGAGCAGCCTGTTTTTGCACTAAGCTGCATTTCACTGAAAAAAGGTCTTTCAAACAGGTTTACTAGCCTGAACTGGTTGAATTTGGATCTTCTTCATGGCAAAGGAGTTTTTACCTGGAATTTCATTCATTAAAGGTGAAAAGTGGCTTATGTCAAAAATGAGCGTTTCAGAGCGATTGGAGGCTGTTTTAGCGCTGAAAAGTGGCTTATGTGAAAAATGAGCGTTTCAGAGCGAGAGCAGCCTGTTTTTGCACTAAGCTGCATTTCACTGAAAAAAGGTCTTTCAAACAGGTTTACTAGCCTGAACTGGATGAATTTGGATCTTCTTCATGGCAAAGGAGTTTTTACCTGGAATTTCATTCATTAAACGTGAAAAGTGGCTTATGTCAAAAATGAGCGTTTCAGAGCGATTGGAGGCTGTTTTAGCGCTGAAAAGTGGCTTATGTGAAAAATGAGCGTTTCAGAGCGAGAGCAGCCTGTTTTTGCACTAAGCTGCATATCACTGAAAAAAGGTCTTTCAAACAGGTTTACTAGCCTGAACTGGTTGAATTTGGATCTTCTTCATGGCAAATGAGTTTTTACCTGGAATTTAATTCATTAAGGCTGAAAAGTGGGTTATGTCAAAAATGAGCGTTTCAGAGCGATAGGAGGCTGTTTTAGCACTGTACAGTCGCCTAAGGCTGAAAAGTGGCTTATGTGAAAAATGAGCGTTTCAGAGCGATTGGAGGCTGTTTTAGCACTGTACAGTCGCCTAAGGCTGAAAAGTGGCTTATGTCAAAAATGAGCGTTTCAGAGCGATTGGAGGCTGTTTTAGCGCTGAAAAGTGGCTTATGTGAAAAATGAGCGTTTCAGAGCGAGAGCAGCCTGTTTTTGCACTAAGCTGCATTTCACTGAAAAAAGGTCTTTCAAACAGGTTTACTAGCCTGAACTGGTTGAATTTGGATCTTCTTCATGGCAAATGAGTTTTTACCTGGAATTTAATTCATTAAGGCTGAAAAGTGGGTTATGTCAAAAATGAGCGTTTCAGAGCGATAGGAGGCTGTTTTAGCACTGTACAGTCGCCTAAGGCTGAAAAGTGGCTTATGTGAAAAATGAGCGTTTCAGAGCGAGAGGAGGCTGTTTTAGCACTGTACAGTCGCCTAAGGCTGAAAAGTGGCTTATGTGAAAAATGAGCGTTTCAGAGCGAGAGGAGGCTGTTTTTGCACTGTACAGTCGCCTAAGGCTGAAAAGTGGCTTATGTGAAAAATGAGCGTTTCAGAGCGAGAGGAGGCTGTTTTTGCACTAAGCTGCATTTCACTGAAAAAAGGTCTTTCAACCAGGTTTACTAGCCTGAACTGCATGAATTTGGATCTTCTTCATGGCAAAGGAGTTTTTACCTGGAATTTCATTCATTAAAGGTGAAAAGTGGCTTATGTCAAAAATGAGCGTTTCAGAGCGATTGGAGGCTGTTTTAGCGCTGAAAAGTGGCTTATGTGAAAAATGAGCGTTTCAGAGCGAGAGCAGCCTGTTTTTGCACTAAGCTGCATTTCACTGAAAAAAGGTCTTTCAAACAGGTTTACTAGCCTGAACTGGTTGAATTTGGATCTTCTTCATGGCAAAGGAGTTTTTACCTGGAATTTCATTAATTAAAGGTGAAAAGTGGCTTATGTCAAAAATGAGCGTTTCAGAGCGATTGGAGGCTGTTTTAGCGCTGAAAAGTGGCTTATGTGAAAAATGAGCGTTTCAGAGCGAGAGCAGCCTGTTTTTGCACTAAGCTGCATTTCACTGAAAAAAGGTCTTTCAAACAGGTTTACTAGCCTGAACTGGTTGAATTTGGATCTTCTTCATGGCAAAGGAGTTTTTACCTGGAATTTCATTCATTAAAGGTGAAAAGTGGCTTATGTGAAAAATGAGCGTTTCAGAGCGATTGGAGGCTGTTTTAGCACTGTACAGTCGCCTAAGGCTGAAAAGTGGCTTATGTCAAAAATGAGCGTTTCAGAGCGATTGGAGACTCTTTTAGCGCTGAAAAGTGGCTTATGTGAAAAATGAGCGTTTCAGAGCGAGAGCAGCCTGTTTTTGCACTAAGCTGCATTTCACTGAAAAAAGGTCTTTCAAACAGGTTTACTAGCCTGAACTGGTTGAATTTGGATCTTCTTCATGGCAAATGAGTTTTTACCTGGAATTTAATTCATTAAGGCTGAAAAGTGGGTTATGTCAAAAATGAGCGTTTCAGAGCGATAGGAGGCTGTTTTAGCACTGTACAGTCGCCTAAGGCTGAAAAGTGGCTTATGTGAAAAATGAGCGTTTCAGAGCGAGAGGAGGCTGTTTTTGCACTAAGCTGCATTTCACTGAAAAAAGGTCTTTCAACCAGGTTTACTAGCCTGAACTGCATGAATTTGGATCTTCTTCATGGCAAAGGAGTTTTTACCTGGAATTTCATTCATTAAAGGTGAAAAGTGGCTTATGTCAAAAATGAGCGTTTCAGAGCGATTGGAGGCTGTTTTAGCGCTGAAAAGTGGCTTATGTGAAAAATGAGCGTTTCAGAGCGAGAGCAGCCTGTTTTTGCACTAAGCTGCATTTCACTGAAAAAAGGTCTTTCAAACAGGTTTACTAGCCTGAACTGGTTGAATTTGGATCTTCTTCATGGCAAAGGAGTTTTTACCTGGAATTTCATTCATTAAAGGTGAAAAGTGGCTTATGTGAAAAATGAGCGTTTCAGAGCGATTGGAGGCTGTTTTAGCACTGTACAGTCGCCTAAGGCTGAAAAGTGGCTTATGTGAAAAATGAGCGTTTCAGAGCGAGAGGAGGCTGTTTTTGCACTAAGCTGCATTTCACTGAAAAAAGGTCTTTCAACCAGGTTTACTAGCCTGAACTGCATGAATTTGGATCTTCTTCATGGCAAAGGAGTTTTTACCTGGAATTTCATTCATTAAAGGTGAAAAGTGGCTTATGTCAAAAATGAGCGTTTCAGAGCGATTGGAGGCTGTTTTAGCGCTGAAAAGTGGCTTATGTGAAAAATGAGCGTTTCAGAGCGAGAGCAGCCTGTTTTTGCACTAAGCTGCATTTCACTGAAAAAAGGTCTTTCAAACAGGTTTACTAGCCTGAACTGGTTGAATTTGGATCTTCTTCATGGCAAATGAGTTTTTACCTGGAATTTCATTCATTAAGGCTGAAAAGTGGGTTATGTCAAAAATGAGCGTTTCAGAGCGAGAGGAGGCTGTTTTAGCACTGTACAGTCGCCTAAGGCTGAAAAGTGGCTTATGTGAAAAATGAGCGTTTCAGAGCGAGAGGAGGCTGTTTTTGCACTAAGCTGCATTTCACTGAAAAAAGGTCTTTCAACCAGGTTTACTAGCCTGAACTGCATGAATTTGGATCTTCTTCATGGCAAAGGAGTTTTTACCTGGAATTTCATTCATTAAAGGTGAAAAGTGGCTTATGTGAAAAATGAGCGTTTCAGAGCGATTGGAGGCTGTTTTAGCGCTGAAAAGTGGCTTATGTGAAAAATGAGCGTTTCAGAGCGAGAGCAGCCTGTTTTTGCACTAAGCTGCATTTCACTGAAAAAAGGTCTTTCAAACAGGTTTACTAGCCTGAACTTGTTGAATTTGGATCTTCTTCATGGCAAAGGAGTTTTTACCTGGAATTTAATTCATTAAGGCTGAAAAGTGGGTTATGTGAAAAATGAGCGTTTCAGAGCGATAGGAGGCTGTTTTAGCACTGTACAGTCGCCTAAGGCTGAAAAGTGACTTATGTGAAAAATGAGCGTTTCAGAGCGAGAGCAGCCTGTTTTTGCACTAAGCTGCATTTCACTGAAAAAAGGTCTTTCAAACAGGTTTACTAGCCTGAACTGGATGAATTTGGATCTTCTTCATGGCAAAGGAGTTTTTACCTGGAATTTCATTCATTAAAGGTGAAAAGTGGCTTATGTCAAAAATGAGCGTTTCAGAGCGATTGGAGGCTGTTTTAGCGCTGAAAAGTGGCTTATGTGAAAAATGAGCGTTTCAGAGCGAGAGCAGCCTGTTTTTGCACTAAGCTGCATTTCACTGAAAAAAGGTCTTTCAAACAGGTTTACTAGCCTGAACTGGTTGAATTTGGATCTTCTTCATGGCAAAGGAGTTTTTACCTGGAATTTCATTCATTAAAGGTGAAAAGTGGCTTATGTCAAAAATGAGCGTTTCAGAGCGATTGGAGGCTGTTTTAGCGCTGAAAAGTGGCTTATGTGAAAAATGAGCGTTTCAGAGCGAGAGCAGCCTGTTTTTGCACTAAGCTGCATTTCACTGAAAAAAGGTCTTTCAAACAGGTTTACTAGCCTGAACTGGTTGAATTTGGATCTTCTTCATGGCAAATGAGTTTTTACCTGGAATTTCATTCATTAAGGCTGAAAAGTGGGTTATGTCAAAAATGAGCGTTTCAGAGCGAGAGGAGGCTGTTTTAGCACTGTACAGTCGCCTAAGGCTGAAAAGTGGCTTATGTGAAAAATGAGCGTTTCAGAGCGAGAGGAGGCTGTTTTTGCACTAAGCTGCATTTCACTGAAAAAAGGTCTTTCAACCAGGTTTACTAGCCTGAACTGCATGAATTTGGATCTTCTTCATGGCAAAGGAGTTTTTACCTGGAATTTCATTCATTAAAGGTGAAAAGTGGCTTATGTGAAAAATGAGCGTTTCAGAGCGATTGGAGGCTGTTTTAGCGCTGAAAAGTGGCTTATGTGAAAAATGAGCGTTTCAGAGCGAGAGCAGCCTGTTTTTGCACTAAGCTGCATTTCACTGAAAAAAGGTCTTTCAAACAGGTTTACTAGCCTGAACTTGTTGAATTTGGATCTTCTTCATGGCAAAGGAGTTTTTACCTGGAATTTAATTCATTAAGGCTGAAAAGTGGGTTATGTGAAAAATGAGCGTTTCAGAGCGATAGGAGGCTGTTTTAGCACTGTACAGTCGCCTAAGGCTGAAAAGTGGCTTATGTGAAAAATGAGCGTTTCAGAGCGAGAGGAGGCTGTTTTAGCACTGTACAGTCGCCTAAGGCTGAAAAGTGACTTATGTGAAAAATGAGCGTTTCAGAGCGAGAGCAGCCTGTTTTTGCACTAAGCTGCATTTCACTGAAAAAAGGTCTTTCAAACAGGTTTACTAGCCTGAACTGGTTGAATTTGGATCTTCTTCATGGCAAAGGAGTTTTTACCTGGAATTTCATTCATTAAAGGTGAAAAGTGGCTTATGTCAAAAATGAGCGTTTCAGAGCGATTGGAGGCTGTTTTAGCGCTGAAAAGTGGCTTATGTGAAAAATGAGCGTTTCAGAGCGAGAGCAGCCTGTTTTTGCACTAAGCTGCATTTCACTGAAAAAAGGTCTTTCAAACAGGTTTACTAGCCTGAACTGGTTGAATTTGGATCTTCTTCATGGCAAATGAGTTTTTACCTGGAATTTAATTCATTAAGGCTGAAAAGTGGGTTATGTCAAAAATGAGCGTTTCAGAGCGATAGGAGGCTGTTTTAGCACTGTACAGTCGCCTAAGGCTGAAAAGTGGCTTATGTGAAAAATGAGCGTTTCAGAGCGAGAGGAGGCTGTTTTTGCACTAAGCTGCATTTCACTGAAAAAAGGTCTTTCAACCAGGTTTACTAGCCTGAACTGCATGAATTTGGATCTTCTTCATGGCAAAGGAGTTTTTACCTGGAATTTCATTCATTAAAGGTGAAAAGTGGCTTATGTCAAAAATGAGCGTTTCAGAGCGATTGGAGGCTGTTTTAGCGCTGAAAAGTGGCTTATGTGAAAAATGAGCGTTTCAGAGCGAGAGCAGCCTGTTTTTGCACTAAGCTGCATTTCACTGAAAAAAGGTCTTTCAAACAGGTTTACTAGCCTGAACTGGTTGAATTTGGATCTTCTTCATGGCAAAGGAGTTTTTACCTGGAATTTCATTCATTAAAGGTGAAAAGTGGCTTATGTCAAAAATGAGCGTTTCAGAGCGATTGGAGGCTGTTTTAGCGCTGAAAAGTGGCTTATGTGAAAAATGAGCGTTTCAGAGCGAGAGCAGCCTGTTTTTGCACTAAGCTGCATTTCACTGAAAAAAGGTCTTTCAAACAGGTTTACTAGCCTGAACTGGTTGAATTTGGATCTTCTTCATGGCAAAGGAGTTTTTACCTGGAATTTCATTCATTAAAGGTGAAAAGTGGCTTATGTGAAAAATGAGCGTTTCAGAGCGATTGGAGGCTGTTTTAGCACTGTACAGTCGCCTAAGGCTGAAAAGTGGCTTATGTGAAAAATGAGCGTTTCAGAGCGAGAGGAGGCTGTTTTTGCACTAAGCTGCATTTCACTGAAAAAAGGTCTTTCAACCAGGTTTACTAGCCTGAACTGCATGAATTTGGATCTTCTTCATGGCAAAGGAGTTTTTACCTGGAATTTCATTCATTAAAGGTGAAAAGTGGCTTATGTCAAAAATGAGCGTTTCAGAGCGATTGGAGGCTGTTTTAGCGCTGAAAAGTGGCTTATGTGAAAAATGAGCGTTTCAGAGCGAGAGCAGCCTGTTTTTGCACTAAGCTGCATTTCACTGAAAAAAGGTCTTTCAAACAGGTTTACTAGCCTGAACTGGTTGAATTTGGATCTTCTTCATGGCAAATGAGTTTTTACCTGGAATTTCATTCATTAAGGCTGAAAAGTGGGTTATGTCAAAAATGAGCGTTTCAGAGCGAGAGGAGGCTGTTTTAGCACTGTACAGTCGCCTAAGGCTGAAAAGTGGCTTATGTGAAAAATGAGCGTTTCAGAGCGAGAGGAGGCTGTTTTTGCACTAAGCTGCATTTCACTGAAAAAAGGTCTTTCAACCAGGTTTACTAGCCTGAACTGCATGAATTTGGATCTTCTTCATGGCAAAGGAGTTTTTACCTGGAATTTCATTCATTAAAGGTGAAAAGTGGCTTATGTGAAAAATGAGCGTTTCAGAGCGATTGGAGGCTGTTTTAGCGCTGAAAAGTGGCTTATGTGAAAAATGAGCGTTTCAGAGCGAGAGCAGCCTGTTTTTGCACTAAGCTGCATTTCACTGAAAAAAGGTCTTTCAAACAGGTTTACTAGCCTGAACTTGTTGAATTTGGATCTTCTTCATGGCAAAGGAGTTTTTACCTGGAATTTAATTCATTAAGGCTGAAAAGTGGGTTATGTGAAAAATGAGCGTTTCAGAGCGATAGGAGGCTGTTTTAGCACTGTACAGTCGCCTAAGGCTGAAAAGTGACTTATGTGAAAAATGAGCGTTTCAGAGCGAGAGCAGCCTGTTTTTGCACTAAGCTGCATTTCACTGAAAAAAGGTCTTTCAAACAGGTTTACTAGCCTGAACTGGATGAATTTGGATCTTCTTCATGGCAAAGGAGTTTTTACCTGGAATTTCATTCATTAAAGGTGAAAAGTGGCTTATGTCAAAAATGAGCGTTTCAGAGCGATTGGAGGCTGTTTTAGCGCTGAAAAGTGGCTTATGTGAAAAATGAGCGTTTCAGAGCGAGAGCAGCCTGTTTTTGCACTAAGCTGCATTTCACTGAAAAAAGGTCTTTCAAACAGGTTTACTAGCCTGAACTGGTTGAATTTGGATCTTCTTCATGGCAAAGGAGTTTTTACCTGGAATTTCATTCATTAAAGGTGAAAAGTGGCTTATGTCAAAAATGAGCGTTTCAGAGCGATTGGAGGCTGTTTTAGCGCTGAAAAGTGGCTTATGTGAAAAATGAGCGTTTCAGAGCGAGAGCAGCCTGTTTTTGCACTAAGCTGCATTTCACTGAAAAAAGGTCTTTCAAACAGGTTTACTAGCCTGAACTGGTTGAATTTGGATCTTCTTCATGGCAAATGAGTTTTTACCTGGAATTTCATTCATTAAGGCTGAAAAGTGGGTTATGTCAAAAATGAGCGTTTCAGAGCGAGAGGAGGCTGTTTTAGCACTGTACAGTCGCCTAAGGCTGAAAAGTGGCTTATGTGAAAAATGAGCGTTTCAGAGCGAGAGGAGGCTGTTTTTGCACTAAGCTGCATTTCACTGAAAAAAGGTCTTTCAACCAGGTTTACTAGCCTGAACTGCATGAATTTGGATCTTCTTCATGGCAAAGGAGTTTTTACCTGGAATTTCATTCATTAAAGGTGAAAAGTGGCTTATGTGAAAAATGAGCGTTTCAGAGCGATTGGAGGCTGTTTTAGCGCTGAAAAGTGGCTTATGTGAAAAATGAGCGTTTCAGAGCGAGAGCAGCCTGTTTTTGCACTAAGCTGCATTTCACTGAAAAAAGGTCTTTCAAACAGGTTTACTAGCCTGAACTTGTTGAATTTGGATCTTCTTCATGGCAAAGGAGTTTTTACCTGGAATTTAATTCATTAAGGCTGAAAAGTGGGTTATGTGAAAAATGAGCGTTTCAGAGCGATAGGAGGCTGTTTTAGCACTGTACAGTCGCCTAAGGCTGAAAAGTGACTTATGTGAAAAATGAGCGTTTCAGAGCGAGAGCAGCCTGTTTTTGCACTAAGCTGCATTTCACTGAAAAAAGGTCTTTCAAACAGGTTTACTAGCCTGAACTGGATGAATTTGGATCTTCTTCATGGCAAAGGAGTTTTTACCTGGAATTTCATTCATTAAAGGTGAAAAGTGGCTTATGTCAAAAATGAGCGTTTCAGAGCGATTGGAGGCTGTTTTAGCGCTGAAAAGTGGCTTATGTGAAAAATGAGCGTTTCAGAGCGAGAGCAGCCTGTTTTTGCACTAAGCTGCATTTCACTGAAAAAAGGTCTTTCAAACAGGTTTACTAGCCTGAACTGGTTGAATTTGGATCTTCTTCATGGCAAATGAGTTTTTACCTGGAATTTAATTCATTAAGGCTGAAAAGTGGGTTATGTCAAAAATGAGCGTTTCAGAGCGATAGGAGGCTGTTTTAGCACTGTACAGTCGCCTAAGGCTGAAAAGTGGCTTATGTGAAAAATGAGCGTTTCAGAGCGATTGGAGGCTGTTTTAGCACTGTACAGTCGCCTAAGGCTGAAAAGTGGCTTATGTCAAAAATGAGCGTTTCAGAGCGATTGGAGGCTGTTTTAGCGCTGAAAAGTGGCTTATGTGAAAAATGAGCGTTTCAGAGCGAGAGCAGCCTGTTTTTGCACTAAGCTGCATTTCACTGAAAAAAGGTCTTTCAAACAGGTTTACTAGCCTGAACTGGTTGAATTTGGATCTTCTTCATGGCAAATGAGTTTTTACCTGGAATTTAATTCATTAAGGCTGAAAAGTGGGTTATGTCAAAAATGAGCGTTTCAGAGCGATAGGAGGCTGTTTTAGCACTGTACAGTCGCCTAAGGCTGAAAAGTGGCTTATGTGAAAAATGAGCGTTTCAGAGCGAGAGGAGGCTGTTTTAGCACTGTACAGTCGCCTAAGGCTGAAAAGTGGCTTATGTGAAAAATGAGCGTTTCAGAGCGAGAGGAGGCTGTTTTTGCACTGTACAGTCGCCTAAGGCTGAAAAGTGGCTTATGTGAAAAATGAGCGTTTCAGAGCGAGAGGAGGCTGTTTTTGCACTAAGCTGCATTTCACTGAAAAAAGGTCTTTCAACCAGGTTTACTAGCCTGAACTGCATGAATTTGGATCTTCTTCATGGCAAAGGAGTTTTTACCTGGAATTTCATTCATTAAAGGTGAAAAGTGGCTTATGTCAAAAATGAGCGTTTCAGAGCGATTGGAGGCTGTTTTAGCGCTGAAAAGTGGCTTATGTGAAAAATGAGCGTTTCAGAGCGAGAGCAGCCTGTTTTTGCACTAAGCTGCATTTCACTGAAAAAAGGTCTTTCAAACAGGTTTACTAGCCTGAACTGGTTGAATTTGGATCTTCTTCATGGCAAATGAGTTTTTACCTGGAATTTAATTCATTAAGGCTGAAAAGTGGGTTATGTCAAAAATGAGCGTTTCAGAGCGATAGGAGGCTGTTTTAGCACTGTACAGTCGCCTAAGGCTGAAAAGTGGCTTATGTGAAAAATGAGCGTTTCAGAGCGAGAGGAGGCTGTTTTAGCACTGTACAGTCGCCTAAGGCTGAAAAGTGGCTTATGTGAAAAATGAGCGTTTCAGAGCGAGAGGAGGCTGTTTTTGCACTGTACAGTCGCCTAAGGCTGAAAAGTGGCTTATGTGAAAAATGAGCGTTTCAGAGCGAGAGGAGGCTGTTTTTGCACTAAGCTGCATTTCACTGAAAAAAGGTCTTTCAACCAGGTTTACTAGCCTGAACTGCATGAATTTGGATCTTCTTCATGGCAAAGGAGTTTTTACCTGGAATTTCATTCATTAAAGGTGAAAAGTGGCTTATGTCAAAAATGAGCGTTTCAGAGCGATTGGAGGCTGTTTTAGCGCTGAAAAGTGGCTTATGTGAAAAATTAGCGTTTCAGAGCGAGAGCAGCCTGTTTTTGCACTAAGCTGCATTTCACTGAAAAAAGGTCTTTCAAACAGGTTTACTAGCCTGAACTGGTTGAATTTGGATCTTCTTCATGGCAAAGGAGTTTTTACCTGGAATTTCATTAATTAAAGGTGAAAAGTGGCTTATGTCAAAAATGAGCGTTTCAGAGCGATTGGAGGCTGTTTTAGCGCTGAAAAGTGGCTTATGTGAAAAATGAGCGTTTCAGAGCCAGAGCAGCCTGTTTTTGCACTAAGCTGCATTTCACTGAAAAAAGGTCTTTCAAACAGGTTTACTAGCCTGAACTGGTTGAATTTGGATCTTCTTCATGGCAAAGGAGTTTTTACCTGGAATTTCATTCATTAAAGGTGAAAAGTGGCTTATGTGAAAAATGAGCGTTTCAGAGCGATTGGAGGCTGTTTTAGCACTGTACAGTCGCCTAAGGCTGAAAAGTGGCTTATGTCAAAAATGAGCGTTTCAGAGCGATTGGAGGCTGTTTTAGCGCTGAAAAGTGGCTTATGTGAAAAATGAGCGTTTCAGAGCGAGAGCAGCCTGTTTTTGCACTAAGCTGCATTTCACTGAAAAAAGGTCTTTCAAACAGGTTTACTAGCCTGAACTGGTTGAATTTGGATCTTCTTCATGGCAAATGAGTTTTTACCTGGAATTTAATTCATTAAGGCTGAAAAGTGGGTTATGTCAAAAATGAGCGTTTCAGAGCGATAGGAGGCTGTTTTAGCACTGTACAGTCGCCTAAGGCTGAAAAGTGGCTTATGTGAAAAATGAGCGTTTCAGAGCGAGAGGAGGCTGTTTTTGCACTAAGCTGCATTTCACTGAAAAAAGGTCTTTCAACCAGGTTTACTAGCCTGAACTGCATGAATTTGGATCTTCTTCATGGCAAAGGAGTTTTTACCTGGAATTTCATTCATTAAAGGTGAAAAGTGGCTTATGTGAAAAATGAGCGTTTCAGAGCGAGAGGAGGCTGTTTTAGCACTGTACAGTCGCCTAAGGCTGAAAAGTGACTTATGTGAAAAATGAGCGTTTCAGAGCGAGAGCAGCCTGTTTTTGCACTAAGCTGCATTTCACTGAAAAAAGGTCTTTCAAACAGGTTTACTAGCCTGAACTGGATGAATTTGGATCTTCTTCATGGCAAAGGAGTTTTTACCTGGAATTTCATTCATTAAAGGTGAAAAGTGGCTTATGTCAAAAATGAGCGTTTCAGAGCGATTGGAGGCTGTTTTAGCGCTGAAAAGTGGCTTATGTGAAAAATGAGCGTTTCAGAGCGAGAGCAGCCTGTTTTTGCACTAAGCTGCATTTCACTGAAAAAAGGTCTTTCAAACAGGTTTACTAGCCTGAACTGGTTGAATTTGGATCTTCTTCATGGCAAAGGAGTTTTTACCTGGAATTTCATTCATTAAAGGTGAAAAGTGGCTTATGTCAAAAATGAGCGTTTCAGAGCGATTGGAGGCTGTTTTAGCGCTGAAAAGTGGCTTATGTGAAAAATGAGCGTTTCAGAGCGAGAGCAGCCTGTTTTTGCACTAAGCTGCATTTCACTGAAAAAAGGTCTTTCAAACAGGTTTACTAGCCTGAACTGGTTGAATTTGGATCTTCTTCATGGCAAATGAGTTTTTACCTGGAATTTAATTCATTAAGGCTGAAAAGTGGGTTATGTCAAAAATGAGCGTTTCAGAGCGATAGGAGGCTGTTTTAGCACTGTACAGTCGCCTAAGGCTGAAAAGTGGCTTATGTGAAAAATGAGCGTTTCAGAGCGATTGGAGGCTGTTTTAGCACTGTACAGTCGCCTAAGGCTGAAAAGTGGCTTATGTCAAAAATGAGCGTTTCAGAGCGATTGGAGGCTGTTTTAGCGCTGAAAAGTGGCTTATGTGAAAAATGAGCGTTTCAGAGCGAGAGCAGCCTGTTTTTGCACTAAGCTGCATTTCACTGAAAAAAGGTCTTTCAAACAGGTTTACTAGCCTGAACTGGTTGAATTTGGATCTTCTTCATGGCAAATGAGTTTTTACCTGGAATTTAATTCATTAAGGCTGAAAAGTGGGTTATGTCAAAAATGAGCGTTTCAGAGCGATAGGAGGCTGTTTTAGCACTGTACAGTCGCCTAAGGCTGAAAAGTGGCTTATGTGAAAAATGAGCGTTTCAGAGCGAGAGGAGGCTGTTTTAGCACTGTACAGTCGCCTAAGGCTGAAAAGTGGCTTATGTGAAAAATGAGCGTTTCAGAGCGAGAGGAGGCTGTTTTTGCACTAAGCTGCATTTCACTGAAAAAAGGTCTTTCAACCAGGTTTACTAGCCTGAACTGCATGAATTTGGATCTTCTTCATGGCAAAGGAGTTTTTACCTGGAATTTCATTCATTAAAGGTGAAAAGTGGCTTATGTCAAAAATGAGCGTTTCAGAGCGATTGGAGGCTGTTTTAGCGCTGAAAAGTGGCTTATGTGAAAAATGAGCGTTTCAGAGCGAGAGCAGCCTGTTTTTGCACTAAGCTGCATTTCACTGAAAAAAGGTCTTTCAAACAGGTTTACTAGCCTGAACTGGTTGAATTTGGATCTTCTTCATGGCAAAGGAGTTTTTACCTGGAATTTCATTCATTAAAGGTGAAAAGTGGCTTATGTCAAAAATGAGCGTTTCAGAGCGATTGGAGGCTGTTTTAGCGCTGAAAAGTGGCTTATGTGAAAAATGAGCGTTTCAGAGCGAGAGCAGCCTGTTTTTGCACTAAGCTGCATTTCACTGAAAAAAGGTCTTTCAAACAGGTTTACTAGCCTGAACTGGTTGAATTTGGATCTTCTTCATGGCAAAGGAGTTTTTACCTGGAATTTCATTAATTAAAGGTGAAAAGTGGCTTATGTCAAAAATGAGCGTTTCAGAGCGATTGGAGGCTGTTTTAGCGCTGAAAAGTGGCTTATGTGAAAAATGAGCGTTTCAGAGCGAGAGCAGCCTGTTTTTGCACTAAGCTGCATTTCACTGAAAAAAGGTCTTTCAAACAGGTTTACTAGCCTGAACTGGTTGAATTTGGATCTTCTTCATGGCAAAGGAGTTTTTACCTGGAATTTCATTCATTAAAGGTGAAAAGTGGCTTATGTCAAAAATGAGCGTTTCAGAGCGATTGGAGGCTGTTTTAGCACTGTACAGTCGCCTAAGGCTGAAAAGTGGCTTATGTCAAAAATGAGCGTTTCAGAGCGATTGGAGGCTGTTTTAGCGCTGAAAAGTGGCTTATGTGAAAAATGAGCGTTTCAGAGCGAGAGGAGGCTGTTTTTGCACTAAGCTGCATTTCACTGAAAAAAGGTCTTTCAACCAGGTTTACTAGCCTGAACTGCATGAATTTGGATCTTCTTCATGGCAAAGGAGTTTTTACCTGGAATTTAATTCATTAAGGCTGAAAAGTGGGTTATGTCAAAAATGAGCGTTTCAGAGCGATAGGAGGCTGTTTTAGCACTGTACAGTCGCCTAAGGCTGAAAAGTGGCTTATGTGAAAAATGAGCGTTTCAGAGCGAGAGGAGGCTGTTTTTGCACTAAGCTGCATTTCACTGAAAAAAGGTCTTTCAACCAGGTTTACTAGCCTGAACTGCATGAATTTGGATCTTCTTCATGGCAAAGGAGTTTTTACCTGGAATTTCATTCATTAAAGGTGAAAAGTGGCTTATGTCAAAAATGAGCGTTTCAGAGCGATAGGAGGCTGTTTTAGCACTGTACAGTCGCCTAAGGCTGAAAAGTGGCTTATGTGAAAAATGAGCGTTTCAGAGCGAGAGGAGGCTGTTTTTGCACTAAGCTGCATTTCACTGAAAAAAGGTCTTTCAACCAGGTTTACTAGCCTGAACTGCATGAATTTGGATCTTCTTCATGGCAAAGGAGTTTTTACCTGGAATTTCATTCATTAAAGGTGAAAAGTGGCTTATGTCAAAAATGAGCGTTTCAGAGCGATTGGAGGCTGTTTTAGCGCTGAAAAGTGGCTTATGTGAAAAATGAGCGTTTCAGAGCGAGAGCAGCCTGTTTTTGCACTAAGCTGCATTTCACTGAAAAAAGGTCTTTCAAACAGGTTTACTAGCCTGAACTGGTTGAATTTGGATCTTCTTCATGGCAAATGAGTTTTTACCTGGAATTTCATTCATTAAGGCTGAAAAGTGGGTTATGTCAAAAATGAGCGTTTCAGAGCGATAGGAGGCTGTTTTAGCACTGTACAGTCGCCTAAGGCTGAAAAGTGGCTTATGTGAAAAATGAGCGTTTCAGAGCGAGAGGAGGCTGTTTTAGCACTGTACAGTCGCCTAAGGCTGAAAAGTGAC
The DNA here is from genome assembly GCF_965226575.1 of Pagrus pagrus. NCBI lineage: Eukaryota > Metazoa > Chordata > Actinopteri > Spariformes > Sparidae > Pagrus > Pagrus pagrus. The sequence continues at coordinate 66,063 of NW_028175261.1, read as the reverse complement.
TTATGTGAAAAATGAGCGTTTCAGAGCGAGAGCAGCCTGTTTTTGCACTAAGCTGCATTTCACTGAAAAAAGGTCTTTCAAACAGGTTTACTAGCCTGAACTGGATGAATTTGGATCTTCTTCATGGCAAAGGAGTTTTTACCTGGAATTTCATTCATTAAAGGTGAAAAGTGGCTTATGTCAAAAATGAGCGTTTCAGAGCGATTGGAGGCTGTTTTAGCGCTGAAAAGTGGCTTATGTGAAAAATGAGCGTTTCAGAGCGAGAGCAGCCTGTTTTTGCACTAAGCTGCATTTCACTGAAAAAAGGTCTTTCAAACAGGTTTACTAGCCTGAACTGGTTGAATTTGGATCTTCTTCATGGCAAAGGAGTTTTTACCTGGAATTTCATTCATTAAAGGTGAAAAGTGGCTTATGTCAAAAATGAGCGTTTCAGAGCGATTGGAGGCTGTTTTAGCGCTGAAAAGTGGCTTATGTGAAAAATGAGCGTTTCAGAGCGAGAGCAGCCTGTTTTTGCACTAAGCTGCATTTCACTGAAAAAAGGTCTTTCAAACAGGTTTACTAGCCTGAACTGGTTGAATTTGGATCTTCTTCATGGCAAATGAGTTTTTACCTGGAATTTAATTCATTAAGGCTGAAAAGTGGGTTATGTCAAAAATGAGCGTTTCAGAGCGATAGGAGGCTGTTTTAGCACTGTACAGTCGCCTAAGGCTGAAAAGTGGCTTATGTGAAAAATGAGCGTTTCAGAGCGATTGGAGGCTGTTTTAGCACTGTACAGTCGCCTAAGGCTGAAAAGTGGCTTATGTCAAAAATGAGCGTTTCAGAGCGATTGGAGGCTGTTTTAGCGCTGAAAAGTGGCTTATGTGAAAAATGAGCGTTTCAGAGCGAGAGCAGCCTGTTTTTGCACTAAGCTGCATTTCACTGAAAAAAGGTCTTTCAAACAGGTTTACTAGCCTGAACTGGTTGAATTTGGATCTTCTTCATGGCAAATGAGTTTTTACCTGGAATTTAATTCATTAAGGCTGAAAAGTGGGTTATGTCAAAAATGAGCGTTTCAGAGCGATAGGAGGCTGTTTTAGCACTGTACAGTCGCCTAAGGCTGAAAAGTGGCTTATGTGAAAAATGAGCGTTTCAGAGCGAGAGGAGGCTGTTTTAGCACTGTACAGTCGCCTAAGGCTGAAAAGTGGCTTATGTGAAAAATGAGCGTTTCAGAGCGAGAGCAGCCTGTTTTTGCACTAAGCTGCATTTCACTGAAAAAAGGTCTTTCAAACAGGTTTACTAGCCTGAACTGGATGAATTTGGATCTTCTTCATGGCAAAGGAGTTTTTACCTGGAATTTCATTCATTAAAGGTGAAAAGTGGCTTATGTCAAAAATGAGCGTTTCAGAGCGATTGGAGGCTGTTTTAGCGCTGAAAAGTGGCTTATGTGAAAAATGAGCGTTTCAGAGCGAGAGCAGCCTGTTTTTGCACTAAGCTGCATTTCACTGAAAAAAGGTCTTTCAAACAGGTTTACTAGCCTGAACTGGTTGAATTTGGATCTTCTTCATGGCAAAGGAGTTTTTACCTGGAATTTCATTCATTAAAGGTGAAAAGTGGCTTATGTCAAAAATGAGCGTTTCAGAGCGATTGGAGGCTGTTTTAGCGCTGAAAAGTGGCTTATGTGAAAAATGAGCGTTTCAGAGCGAGAGCAGCCTGTTTTTGCACTAAGCTGCATTTCACTGAAAAAAGGTCTTTCAAACAGGTTTACTAGCCTGAACTGGTTGAATTTGGATCTTCTTCATGGCAAAGGAGTTTTTACCTGGAATTTCATTAATTAAAGGTGAAAAGTGGCTTATGTCAAAAATGAGCGTTTCAGAGCGATTGGAGGCTGTTTTAGCGCTGAAAAGTGGCTTATGTGAAAAATGAGCGTTTCAGAGCGAGAGCAGCCTGTTTTTGCACTAAGCTGCATTTCACTGAAAAAAGGTCTTTCAAACAGGTTTACTAGCCTGAACTGGTTGAATTTGGATCTTCTTCATGGCAAAGGAGTTTTTACCTGGAATTTCATTCATTAAAGGTGAAAAGTGGCTTATGTGAAAAATGAGCGTTTCAGAGCGATTGGAGGCTGTTTTAGCACTGTACAGTCGCCTAAGGCTGAAAAGTGGCTTATGTCAAAAATGAGCGTTTCAGAGCGATTGGAGGCTGTTTTAGCGCTGAAAAGTGGCTTATGTGAAAAATGAGCGTTTCAGAGCGAGAGCAGCCTGTTTTTGCACTAAGCTGCATTTCACTGAAAAAAGGTCTTTCAAACAGGTTTACTAGCCTGAACTGGTTGAATTTGGATCTTCTTCATGGCAAATGAGTTTTTACCTGGAATTTAATTCATTAAGGCTGAAAAGTGGGTTATGTCAAAAATGAGCGTTTCAGAGCGATAGGAGGCTGTTTTAGCACTGTACAGTCGCCTAAGGCTGAAAAGTGGCTTATGTGAAAAATGAGCGTTTCAGAGCGAGAGGAGGCTGTTTTTGCACTAAGCTGCATTTCACTGAAAAAAGGTCTTTCAACCAGGTTTACTAGCCTGAACTGCATGAATTTGGATCTTCTTCATGGCAAAGGAGTTTTTACCTGGAATTTCATTCATTAAAGGTGAAAAGTGGCTTATGTCAAAAATGAGCGTTTCAGAGCGATTGGAGGCTGTTTTAGCGCTGAAAAGTGGCTTATGTGAAAAATGAGCGTTTCAGAGCGAGAGCAGCCTGTTTTTGCACTAAGCTGCATTTCACTGAAAAAAGGTCTTTCAAACAGGTTTACTAGCCTGAACTGGTTGAATTTGGATCTTCTTCATGGCAAAGGAGTTTTTACCTGGAATTTCATTCATTAAAGGTGAAAAGTGGCTTATGTCAAAAATGAGCGTTTCAGAGCGATTGGAGGCTGTTTTAGCGCTGAAAAGTGGCTTATGTGAAAAATGAGCGTTTCAGAGCGAGAGCAGCCTGTTTTTGCACTAAGCTGCATTTCACTGAAAAAAGGTCTTTCAAACAGGTTTACTAGCCTGAACTGGTTGAATTTGGATCTTCTTCATGGCAAAGGAGTTTTTACCTGGAATTTCATTAATTAAAGGTGAAAAGTGGCTTATGTCAAAAATGAGCGTTTCAGAGCGATTGGAGGCTGTTTTAGCGCTGAAAAGTGGCTTATGTGAAAAATGAGCGTTTCAGAGCGAGAGCAGCCTGTTTTTGCACTAAGCTGCATTTCACTGAAAAAAGGTCTTTCAAACAGGTTTACTAGCCTGAACTGGTTGAATTTGGATCTTCTTCATGGCAAAGGAGTTTTTACCTGGAATTTCATTCATTAAAGGTGAAAAGTGGCTTATGTCAAAAATGAGCGTTTCAGAGCGATTGGAGGCTGTTTTAGCACTGTACAGTCGCCTAAGGCTGAAAAGTGGCTTATGTCAAAAATGAGCGTTTCAGAGCGATTGGAGGCTGTTTTAGCGCTGAAAAGTGGCTTATGTGAAAAATGAGCGTTTCAGAGCGAGAGGAGGCTGTTTTTGCACTAAGCTGCATTTCACTGAAAAAAGGTCTTTCAACCAGGTTTACTAGCCTGAACTGCATGAATTTGGATCTTCTTCATGGCAAAGGAGTTTTTACCTGGAATTTCATTCATTAAAGGTGAAAAGTGGCTTATGTCAAAAATGAGCGTTTCAGAGCGATTGGAGGCTGTTTTAGCGCTGAAAAGTGGCTTATGTGAAAAATGAGCGTTTCAGAGCGAGAGCAGCCTGTTTTTGCACTAAGCTGCATTTCACTGAAAAAAGGTCTTTCAAACAGGTTTACTAGCCTGAACTGGTTGAATTTGGATCTTCTTCATGGCAAATGAGTTTTTACCTGGAATTTCATTCATTAAGGCTGAAAAGTGGGTTATGTCAAAAATGAGCGTTTCAGAGCGATAGGAGGCTGTTTTAGCACTGTACAGTCGCCTAAGGCTGAAAAGTGGCTTATGTGAAAAATGAGCGTTTCAGAGCGAGAGGAGGCTGTTTTAGCACTGTACAGTCGCCTAAGGCTGAAAAGTGGCTTATGTGAAAAATGAGCGTTTCAGAGCGAGAGCAGCCTGTTTTTGCACTAAGCTGCATTTCACTGAAAAAAGGTCTTTCAAACAGGTTTACTAGCCTGAACTGGATGAATTTGGATCTTCTTCATGGCAAAGGAGTTTTTACCTGGAATTTCATTCATTAAAGGTGAAAAGTGGCTTATGTCAAAAATGAGCGTTTCAGAGCGATTGGAGGCTGTTTTAGCGCTGAAAAGTGGCTTATGTGAAAAATGAGCGTTTCAGAGCGAGAGCAGCCTGTTTTTGCACTAAGCTGCATTTCACTGAAAAAAGGTCTTTCAAACAGGTTTACTAGCCTGAACTGGTTGAATTTGGATCTTCTTCATGGCAAAGGAGTTTTTACCTGGAATTTCATTCATTAAAGGTGAAAAGTGGCTTATGTCAAAAATGAGCGTTTCAGAGCGATTGGAGGCTGTTTTAGCGCTGAAAAGTGGCTTATGTGAAAAATGAGCGTTTCAGAGCGAGAGCAGCCTGTTTTTGCACTAAGCTGCATTTCACTGAAAAAAGGTCTTTCAAACAGGTTTACTAGCCTGAACTGGTTGAATTTGGATCTTCTTCATGGCAAAGGAGTTTTTACCTGGAATTTCATTAATTAAAGGTGAAAAGTGGCTTATGTCAAAAATGAGCGTTTCAGAGCGATTGGAGGCTGTTTTAGCGCTGAAAAGTGGCTTATGTGAAAAATGAGCGTTTCAGAGCGAGAGCAGCCTGTTTTTGCACTAAGCTGCATTTCACTGAAAAAAGGTCTTTCAAACAGGTTTACTAGCCTGAACTGGTTGAATTTGGATCTTCTTCATGGCAAAGGAGTTTTTACCTGGAATTTCATTCATTAAAGGTGAAAAGTGGCTTATGTGAAAAATGAGCGTTTCAGAGCGATTGGAGGCTGTTTTAGCACTGTACAGTCGCCTAAGGCTGAAAAGTGGCTTATGTCAAAAATGAGCGTTTCAGAGCGATTGGAGGCTGTTTTAGCGCTGAAAAGTGGCTTATGTGAAAAATGAGCGTTTCAGAGCGAGAGCAGCCTGTTTTTGCACTAAGCTGCATTTCACTGAAAAAAGGTCTTTCAAACAGGTTTACTAGCCTGAACTGGTTGAATTTGGATCTTCTTCATGGCAAATGAGTTTTTACCTGGAATTTAATTCATTAAGGCTGAAAAGTGGGTTATGTCAAAAATGAGCGTTTCAGAGCGATAGGAGGCTGTTTTAGCACTGTACAGTCGCCTAAGGCTGAAAAGTGGCTTATGTGAAAAATGAGCGTTTCAGAGCGAGAGGAGGCTGTTTTTGCACTAAGCTGCATTTCACTGAAATAAGGTCTTTCAACCAGGTTTACTAGCCTGAACTGCATGAATTTGGATCTTCTTCATGGCAAAGGAGTTTTTACCTGGAATTTCATTCATTAAAGGTGAAAAGTGGCTTATGTCAAAAATGAGCGTTTCAGAGCGATTGGAGGCTGTTTTAGCGCTGAAAAGTGGCTTATGTGAAAAATGAGCGTTTCAGAGCGAGAGCAGCCTGTTTTTGCACTAAGCTGCATTTCACTGAAAAAAGGTCTTTCAAACAGGTTTACTAGCCTGAACTGGTTGAATTTGGATCTTCTTCATGGCAAAGGAGTTTTTACCTGGAATTTCATTCATTAAAGGTGAAAAGTGGCTTATGTCAAAAATGAGCGTTTCAGAGCGATTGGAGGCTGTTTTAGCGCTGAAAAGTGGCTTATGTGAAAAATGAGCGTTTCAGAGCGAGAGCAGCCTGTTTTTGCACTAAGCTGCATTTCACTGAAAAAAGGTCTTTCAAACAGGTTTACTAGCCTGAACTGGTTGAATTTGGATCTTCTTCATGGCAAAGGAGTTTTTACCTGGAATTTTATTAATTAAAGGTGAAAAGTGGCTTATGTGAAAAATGAGCGTTTCAGAGCGATTGGAGGCTGTTTTAGCACTGTACAGTCGCCTAAGGCTGAAAAGTGGCTTATGTCAAAAATGAGCGTTTCAGAGCGATTGGAGGCTGTTTTAGCGCTGAAAAGTGGCTTATGTGAAAAATGAGCGTTTCAGAGCGAGAGGAGGCTGTTTTTGCACTAAGCTGCATTTCACTGAAAAAAGGTCTTTCAACCAGGTTTACTAGCCTGAACTGCATGAATTTGGATCTTCTTCATGGCAAAGGAGTTTTTACCTGGAATTTAATTCATTAAGGCTGAAAAGTGGGTTATGTCAAAAATGAGCGTTTCAGAGCGATAGGAGGCTGTTTTAGCACTGTACAGTCGCCTAAGGCTGAAAAGTGGCTTATGTGAAAAATGAGCGTTTCAGAGCGAGAGGAGGCTGTTTTTGCACTAAGCTGCATTTCACTGAAAAAAGGTCTTTCAACCAGGTTTACTAGCCTGAACTGCATGAATTTGGATCTTCTTCATGGCAAAGGAGTTTTTACCTGGAATTTCATTCATTAAAGGTGAAAAGTGGCTTATGTCAAAAATGAGCGTTTCAGAGCGATAGGAGGCTGTTTTAGCACTGTACAGTCGCCTAAGGCTGAAAAGTGGCTTATGTGAAAAATGAGCGTTTCAGAGCGAGAGGAGGCTGTTTTTGCACTAAGCTGCATTTCACTGAAAAAAGGTCTTTCAACCAGGTTTACTAGCCTGAACTGCATGAATTTGGATCTTCTTCATGGCAAAGGAGTTTTTACCTGGAATTTCATTCATTAAAGGTGAAAAGTGGCTTATGTCAAAAATGAGCGTTTCAGAGCGATTGGAGGCTGTTTTAGCGCTGAAAAGTGGCTTATGTGAAAAATGAGCGTTTCAGAGCGAGAGCAGCCTGTTTTTGCACTAAGCTGCATTTCACTGAAAAAAGGTCTTTCAAACAGGTTTACTAGCCTGAACTGGTTGAATTTGGATCTTCTTCATGGCAAATGAGTTTTTACCTGGAATTTCATTCATTAAGGCTGAAAAGTGGGTTATGTCAAAAATGAGCGTTTCAGAGCGATAGGAGGCTGTTTTAGCACTGTACAGTCGCCTAAGGCTGAAAAGTGGCTTATGTGAAAAATGAGCGTTTCAGAGCGAGAGGAGGCTGTTTTAGCACTGTACAGTCGCCTAAGGCTGAAAAGTGACTTATGTGAAAAATGAGCGTTTCAGAGCGAGAGCAGCCTGTTTTTGCACTAAGCTGCATTTCACTGAAAAAAGGTCTTTCAAACAGGTTTACTAGCCTGAACTGGATGAATTTGGATCTTCTTCATGGCAAAGGAGTTTTTACCTGGAATTTCATTCATTAAAGGTGAAAAGTGGCTTATGTCAAAAATGAGCGTTTCAGAGCGATTGGAGGCTGTTTTAGCGCTGAAAAGTGGCTTATGTGAAAAATGAGCGTTTCAGAGCGAGAGCAGCCTGTTTTTGCACTAAGCTGCATTTCACTGAAAAAAGGTCTTTCAAACAGGTTTACTAGCCTGAACTGGTTGAATTTGGATCTTCTTCATGGCAAAGGAGTTTTTACCTGGAATTTCATTCATTAAAGGTGAAAAGTGGCTTATGTGAAAAATGAGCGTTTCAGAGCGATTGGAGGCTGTTTTAGCACTGTACAGTCGCCTAAGGCTGAAAAGTGGCTTATGTCAAAAATGAGCGTTTCAGAGCGATTGGAGGCTGTTTTAGCGCTGAAAAGTGGCTTATGTGAAAAATGAGCGTTTCAGAGCGAGAGCAGCCTGTTTTTGCACTAAGCTGCATTTCACTGAAAAAAGGTCTTTCAAACAGGTTTACTAGCCTGAACTGGTTGAATTTGGATCTTCTTCATGGCAAAGGAGTTTTTACCTGGAATTTCATTCATTAAAGGTGAAAAGTGGCTTATGTCAAAAATGAGCGTTTCAGAGCGATTGGAGGCTGTTTTAGCACTGTACAGTCGCCTAAGGCTGAAAAGTGGCTTATGTCAAAAATGAGCGTTTCAGAGCGATTGGAGGCTGTTTTAGCGCTGAAAAGTGGCTTATGTGAAAAATGAGCGTTTCAGAGCGAGAGGAGGCTGTTTTTGCACTAAGCTGCATTTCACTGAAAAAAGGTCTTTCAACCAGGTTTACTAGCCTGAACTGCATGAATTTGGATCTTCTTCATGGCAAAGGAGTTTTTACCTGGAATTTCATTCATTAAAGGTGAAAAGTGGCTTATGTCAAAAATGAGCGTTTCAGAGCGATTGGAGGCTGTTTTAGCGCTGAAAAGTGGCTTATGTGAAAAATGAGCGTTTCAGAGCGAGAGCAGCCTGTTTTTGCACTAAGCTGCATTTCACTGAAAAAAGGTCTTTCAAACAGGTTTACTAGCCTGAACTGGTTGAATTTGGATCTTCTTCATGGCAAATGAGTTTTTACCTGGAATTTAATTCATTAAGGCTGAAAAGTGGGTTATGTCAAAAATGAGCGTTTCAGAGCGATAGGAGGCTGTTTTAGCACTGTACAGTCGCCTAAGGCTGAAAAGTGGCTTATGTGAAAAATGAGCGTTTCAGAGCGAGAGGAGGCTGTTTTAGCACTGTACAGTCGCCTAAGGCTGAAAAGTGGCTTATGTGAAAAATGAGCGTTTCAGAGCGAGAGCAGCCTGTTTTTGCACTAAGCTGCATTTCACTGAAAAAAGGTCTTTCAAACAGGTTTACTAGCCTGAACTGGTTGAATTTGGATCTTCTTCATGGCAAAGGAGTTTTTACCTGGAATTTCATTCATTAAAGGTGAAAAGTGGCTTATGTCAAAAATGAGCGTTTCAGAGCGATTGGAGGCTGTTTTAGCGCTGAAAAGTGGCTTATGTGAAAAATGAGCGTTTCAGAGCGAGAGCAGCCTGTTTTTGCACTAAGCTGCATTTCACTGAAAAAAGGTCTTTCAAACAGGTTTACTAGCCTGAACTGGTTGAATTTGGATCTTCTTCATGGCAAAGGAGTTTTTACCTGGAATTTCATTCATTAAAGGTGAAAAGTGGCTTATGTGAAAAATGAGCGTTTCAGAGCGATTGGAGGCTGTTTTAGCACTGTACAGTCGCCTAAGGCTGAAAAGTGGCTTATGTCAAAAATGAGCGTTTCAGAGCGATTGGAGGCTGTTTTAGCGCTGAAAAGTGGCTTATGTGAAAAATGAGCGTTTCAGAGCGAGAGCAGCCTGTTTTTGCACTAAGCTGCATTTCACTGAAAAAAGGTCTTTCAAACAGGTTTACTAGCCTGAACTGGTTGAATTTGGATCTTCTTCATGGCAAATGAGTTTTTACCTGGAATTTAATTCATTAAGGCTGAAAAGTGGGTTATGTCAAAAATGAGCGTTTCAGAGCGATAGGAGGCTGTTTTAGCACTGTACAGTCGCCTAAGGCTGAAAAAGTGGCTTATGTGAAAAATGAGCGTTTCAGAGCGAGAGGAGGCTGTTTTTGCACTAAGCTGCATTTCACTGAAAAAAGGTCTTTCAACCAGGTTTACTAGCCTGAACTGCATGAATTTGGATCTTCTTCATGGCAAAGGAGTTTTTACCTGGAATTTCATTAATTAAAGGTGAAAAGTGGCTTATGTCAAAAATGAGCGTTTCAGAGCGATTGGAGGCTGTTTTAGCGCTGAAAAGTGGCTTATGTGAAAAATGAGCGTTTCAGAGCGAGAGCAGCCTGTTTTTGCACTAAGCTGCATTTCACTGAAAAAAGGTCTTTCAAACAGGTTTACTAGCCTGAACTGGTTGAATTTGGATCTTCTTCATGGCAAAGGAGTTTTTACCTGGAATTTCATTCATTAAAGGTGAAAAGTGGCTTATGTCAAAAATGAGCGTTTCAGAGCGATTGGAGGCTGTTTTAGCACTGTACAGTCGCCTAAGGCTGAAAAGTGGCTTATGTCAAAAATGAGCGTTTCAGAGCGATTGGAGGCTGTTTTAGCGCTGAAAAGTGGCTTATGTGAAAAATGAGCGTTTCAGAGCGAGAGGAGGCTGTTTTTGCACTAAGCTGCATTTCACTGAAAAAAGGTCTTTCAACCAGGTTTACTAGCCTGAACTGCATGAATTTGGATCTTCTTCATGGCAAAGGAGTTTTTACCTGGAATTTCATTCATTAAAGGTGAAAAGTGGCTTATGTCAAAAATGAGCGTTTCAGAGCGATTGGAGGCTGTTTTAGCGCTGAAAAGTGGCTTATGTGAAAAATGAGCGTTTCAGAGCGAGAGGAGGCTGTTTTTGCACTAAGCTGCATTTCACTGAAAAAAGGTCTTTCAACCAGGTTTACTAGCCTGAACTGCATGAATTTGGATCTTCTTCATGGCAAAGGAGTTTTTACCTGGAATTTCATTCATTAAAGGTGAAAAGTGGCTTATGTCAAAAATGAGCGTTTCAGAGCGATTGGAGGCTGTTTTAGCGCTGAAAAGTGGCTTATGTGAAAAATGAGCGTTTCAGAGCGAGAGCAGCCTGTTTTTGCACTAAGCTGCATTTCACTGAAAAAAGGTCTTTCAAACAGGTTTACTAGCCTGAACTGGTTGAATTTGGATCTTCTTCATGGCAAATGAGTTTTTACCTGGAATTTCATTCATTAAGGCTGAAAAGTGGGTTATGTCAAAAATGAGCGTTTCAGAGCGATAGGAGGCTGTTTTAGCACTGTACAGTCGCCTAAGGCTGAAAAGTGGCTTATGTGAAAAATGAGCGTTTCAGAGCGAGAGGAGGCTGTTTTTGCACTAAGCTGCATTTCACTGAAAAAAGGTCTTTCAACCAGGTTTACTAGCCTGAACTGCATGAATTTGGATCTTCTTCATGGCAAAGGAGTTTTTACCTGGAATTTCATTCATTAAAGGTGAAAAGTGGCTTATGTCAAAAATGAGCGTTTCAGAGCGATAGGAGGCTGTTTTAGCACTGTACAGTCGCCTAAGGCTGAAAAGTGGCTTATGTGAAAAATGAGCGTTTCAGAGCGAGAGGAGGCTGTTTTTGCACTAAGCTGCATTTCACTGAAAAAAGGTCTTTCAACCAGGTTTACTAGCCTGAACTGCATGAATTTGGATCTTCTTCATGGCAAAGGAGTTTTTACCTGGAATTTCATTCATTAAAGGTGAAAAGTGGCTTATGTCAAAAATGAGCGTTTCAGAGCGATTGGAGGCTGTTTTAGCGCTGAAAAGTGGCTTATGTGAAAAATGAGCGTTTCAGAGCGAGAGCAGCCTGTTTTTGCACTAAGCTGCATTTCACTGAAAAAAGGTCTTTCAAACAGGTTTACTAGCCTGAACTGGTTGAATTTGGATCTTCTTCATGGCAAATGAGTTTTTACCTGGAATTTCATTCATTAAGGCTGAAAAGTGGGTTATGTCAAAAATGAGCGTTTCAGAGCGATAGGAGGCTGTTTTAGCACTGTACAGTCGCCTAAGGCTGAAAAGTGGCTTATGTGAAAAATGAGCGTTTCAGAGCGAGAGGAGGCTGTTTTAGCACTGTACAGTCGCCTAAGGCTGAAAAGTGGCTTATGTGAAAAATGAGCGTTTCAGAGCGAGAGCAGCCTGTTTTTGCACTAAGCTGCATTTCACTGAAAAAAGGTCTTTCAACCAGGTTTACTAGCCTGAACTGGTTGAATTTGGATCTTCTTCATGGCAAAGGAGTTTTTACCTGGAATTTCATTCATTAAAGGTGAAAAGTGGCTTATGTGAAAAATGAGCGTTTCAGAGCGATTGGAGGCTGTTTTAGCGCTGAAAAGTGGCTTATGTGAAAAATGAGCGTTTCAGAGCGAGAGCAGCCTGTTTTTGCACTAAGCTGCATTTCACTGAAAAAAGGTCTTTCAAACAGGTTTACTAGCCTGAACTGGTTGAATTTGGATCTTCTTCATGGCAAATGAGTTTTTACCTGGAATTTAATTCATTAAGGCTGAAAAGTGGGTTATGTCAAAAATGAGCGTTTCAGAGCGATAGGAGGCTGTTTTAGCACTGTACAGTCGCCTAAGGCTGAAAAGTGGCTTATGTGAAAAATGAGCGTTTCAGAGCGATTGGAGGCTGTTTTAGCACTGTACAGTCGCCTAAGGCTGAAAAGTGGCTTATGTCAAAAATGAGCGTTTCAGAGCGATTGGAGGCTGTTTTAGCGCTGAAAAGTGGCTTATGTGAAAAATGAGCGTTTCAGAGCGAGAGCAGCCTGTTTTTGCACTAAGCTGCATTTCACTGAAAAAAGGTCTTTCAAACAGGTTTACTAGCCTGAACTGGTTGAATTTGGATCTTCTTCATGGCAAATGAGTTTTTACCTGGAATTTCATTCATTAAGGCTGAAAAGTGGGTTATGTCAAAAATGAGCGTTTCAGAGCGATAGGAGGCTGTTTTAGCACTGTACAGTCGCCTAAGGCTGAAAAGTGGCTTATGTGAAAAATGAGCGTTTCAGAGCGAGAGGAGGCTGTTTTAGCACTGTACAGTCGCCTAAGGCTGAAAAGTGGCTTATGTGAAAAATGAGCGTTTCAGAGCGAGAGGAGGCTGTTTTTGCACTAAGCTGCATTTCACTGAAAAAAGGTCTTTCAAACAGGTTTACTAGCCTGAACTGGATGAATTTGGATCTTCTTCATGGCAAAGGAGTTTTTACCTGGAATTTCATTCATTAAAGGTGAAAAGTGGCTTATGTCAAAAATGAGCGTTTCAGAGCGATTGGAGGCTGTTTTAGCGCTGAAAAGTGGCTTATGTGAAAAATGAGCGTTTCAGAGCGAGAGCAGCCTGTTTTTGCACTAAGCTGCATTTCACTGAAAAAAGGTCTTTCAAACAGGTTTACTAGCCTGAACTGGTTGAATTTGGATCTTCTTCATGGCAAAGGAGTTTTTACCTGGAATTTCATTCATTAAAGGTGAAAAGTGGCTTATGTCAAAAATGAGCGTTTCAGAGCGATTGGAGGCTGTTTTAGCGCTGAAAAGTGGCTTATGTGAAAAATGAGCGTTTCAGAGCGAGAGCAGCCTGTTTTTGCACTAAGCTGCATTTCACTGAAAAAAGGTCTTTCAAACAGGTTTACTAGCCTGAACTGGTTGAATTTGGATCTTCTTCATGGCAAATGAGTTTTTACCTGGAATTTAATTCATTAAGGCTGAAAAGTGGGTTATGTCAAAAATGAGCGTTTCAGAGCGATAGGAGGCTGTTTTAGCACTGTACAGTCGCCTAAGGCTGAAAAGTGGCTTATGTCAAAAATGAGCGTTTCAGAGCGATTGGAGGCTGTTTTAGCGCTGAAAAGTGGCTTATGTGAAAAATGAGCGTTTCAGAGCGAGAGGAGGCTGTTTTTGCACTAAGCTGCATTTCACTGAAAAAAGGTCTTTCAACCAGGTTTACTAGCCTGAACTGCATGAATTTGGATCTTCTTCATGGCAAAGGAGTTTTTACCTGGAATTTCATTCATTAAAGGTGAAAAGTGGCTTATGTCAAAAATGAGCGTTTCAGAGCGATTGGAGGCTGTTTTAGCGCTGAAAAGTGGCTTATGTGAAAAATGAGCGTTTCAGAGCGAGAGCAGCCTGTTTTTGCACTAAGCTGCATTTCACTGAAAAAAGGTCTTTCAAACAGGTTTACTAGCCTGAACTGGTTGAATTTGGATCTTCTTCATGGCAAATGAGTTTTTACCTGGAATTTCATTCATTAAGGCTGAAAAGTGGGTTATGTCAAAAATGAGCGTTTCAGAGCGATAGGAGGCTGTTTTAGCACTGTACAGTCGCCTAAGGCTGAAAAGTGGCTTATGTGAAAAATGAGCGTTTCAGAGCGAGAGGAGGCTGTTTTAGCACTGTACAGTCGCCTAAGGCTGAAAAGTGGCTTATGTGAAAAATGAGCGTTTCAGAGCGAGAGGAGGCTGTTTTTGCACTAAGCTGCATTTCACTGAAAAAAGGTCTTTCAACCAGGTTTACTAGCCTGAACTGCATGAATTTGGATCTTCTTCATGGCAAAGGAGTTTTTACCTGGAATTTCATTCATTAAAGGTGAAAAGTGGCTTATGTCAAAAATGAGCGTTTCAGAGCGATAGGAGGCTGTTTTAGCACTGTACAGTCGCCTAAGGCTGAAAAGTGGCTTATGTGAAAAATGAGCGTTTCAGAGCGAGAGGAGGCTGTTTTTGCACTAAGCTGCATTTCACTGAAAAAAGGTCTTTCAACCAGGTTTACTAGCCTGAACTGCATGAATTTGGATCTTCTTCATGGCAAAGGAGTTTTTACCTGGAATTTCATTCATTAAAGGTGAAAAGTGGCTTATGTCAAAAATGAGCGTTTCAGAGCGATTGGAGGCTGTTTTAGCGCTGAAAAGTGGCTTATGTGAAAAATGAGCGTTTCAGAGCGAGAGCAGCCTGTTTTTGCACTAAGCTGCATTTCACTGAAAAAAGGTCTTTCAAACAGGTTTACTAGCCTGAACTGGTTGAATTTGGATCTTCTTCATGGCAAATGAGTTTTTACCTGGAATTTCATTCATTAAGGCTGAAAAGTGGGTTATGTCAAAAATGAGCGTTTCAGAGCGATAGGAGGCTGTTTTAGCACTGTACAGTCGCCTAAGGCTGAAAAGTGGCTTATGTGAAAAATGAGCGTTTCAGAGCGAGAGGAGGCTGTTTTAGCACTGTACAGTCGCCTAAGGCTGAAAAGTGGCTTATGTGAAAAATGAGCGTTTCAGAGCGAGAGCAGCCTGTTTTTGCACTAAGCTGCATTTCACTGAAAAAAGGTCTTTCAACCAGGTTTACTAGCCTGAACTGGTTGAATTTGGATCTTCTTCATGGCAAAGGAGTTTTTACCTGGAATTTCATTCATTAAAGGTGAAAAGTGGCTTATGTGAAAAATGAGCGTTTCAGAGCGATTGGAGGCTGTTTTAGCGCTGAAAAGTGGCTTATGTGAAAAATGAGCGTTTCAGAGCGAGAGCAGCCTGTTTTTGCACTAAGCTGCATTTCACTGAAAAAAGGTCTTTCAAACAGGTTTACTAGCCTGAACTGGTTGAATTTGGATCTTCTTCATGGCAAATGAGTTTTTACCTGGAATTTAATTCATTAAGGCTGAAAAGTGGGTTATGTCAAAAATGAGCGTTTCAGAGCGATAGGAGGCTGTTTTAGCACTGTACAGTCGCCTAAGGCTGAAAAGTGGCTTATGTGAAAAATGAGCGTTTCAGAGCGATTGGAGGCTGTTTTAGCACTGTACAGTCGCCTAAGGCTGAAAAGTGGCTTATGTCAAAAATGAGCGTTTCAGAGCGATTGGAGGCTGTTTTAGCGCTGAAAAGTGGCTTATGTGAAAAATGAGCGTTTCAGAGCGAGAGCAGCCTGTTTTTGCACTAAGCTGCATTTCACTGAAAAAAGGTCTTTCAAACAGGTTTACTAGCCTGAACTGGTTGAATTTGGATCTTCTTCATGGCAAATGAGTTTTTACCTGGAATTTCATTCATTAAGGCTGAAAAGTGGGTTATGTCAAAAATGAGCGTTTCAGAGCGATAGGAGGCTGTTTTAGCACTGTACAGTCGCCTAAGGCTGAAAAGTGGCTTATGTGAAAAATGAGCGTTTCAGAGCGAGAGGAGGCTGTTTTAGCACTGTACAGTCGCCTAAGGCTGAAAAGTGGCTTATGTGAAAAATGAGCGTTTCAGAGCGAGAGGAGGCTGTTTTTGCACTAAGCTGCATTTCACTGAAAAAAGGTCTTTCAAACAGGTTTACTAGCCTGAACTGGATGAATTTGGATCTTCTTCATGGCAAAGGAGTTTTTACCTGGAATTTCATTCATTAAAGGTGAAAAGTGGCTTATGTGAAAAATGAGCGTTTCAGAGCGAGAGCAGCCTGTTTTTGCACTAAGCTGCATTTCACTGAAAAAAGGTCTTTCAAACAGGTTTACTAGCCTGAACTGGTTGAATTTGGATCTTCTTCATGGCAAAGGAGTTTTTACCTGGAATTTCATTCATTAAAGGTGAAAAGTGGCTTATGTCAAAAATGAGCGTTTCAGAGCGATTGGAGGCTGTTTTAGCGCTGAAAAGTGGCTTATGTGAAAAATGAGCGTTTCAGAGCGAGAGCAGCCTGTTTTTGCACTAAGCTGCATTTCACTGAAAAAAGGTCTTTCAAACAGGTTTACTAGCCTGAACTGGTTGAATTTGGATCTTCTTCATGGCAAATGAGTTTTTACCTGGAATTTAATTCATTAAGGCTGAAAAGTGGGTTATGTCAAAAATGAGCGTTTCAGAGCGATAGGAGGCTGTTTTAGCACTGTACAGTCGCCTAAGGCTGAAAAGTGGCTTATGTGAAAAATGAGCGTTTCAGAGCGATTGGAGGCTGTTTTAGCACTGTACAGTCGCCTAAGGCTGAAAAGTGGCTTATGTCAAAAATGAGCGTTTCAGAGCGATTGGAGGCTGTTTTAGCGCTGAAAAGTGGCTTATGTGAAAAATGAGCGTTTCAGAGCGAGAGCAGCCTGTTTTTGCACTAAGCTGCATTTCACTGAAAAAAGGTCTTTCAAACAGGTTTACTAGCCTGAACTGGTTGAATTTGGATCTTCTTCATGGCAAATGAGTTTTTACCTGGAATTTAATTCATTAAGGCTGAAAAGTGGGTTATGTGAAAAATGAGCGTTTCAGAGCGATAGGAGGCTGTTTTAGCACTGTACAGTCGCCTAAGGCTGAAAAGTGGCTTATGTGAAAAATGAGCGTTTCAGAGCGAGAGGAGGCTGTTTTAGCACTGTACAGTCGCCTAAGGCTGAAAAGTGGCTTATGTGAAAAATGAGCGTTTCAGAGCGAGAGGAGGCTGTTTTTGCACTAAGCTGCATTTCACTGAAAAAAGGTCTTTCAACCAGGTTTACTAGCCTGAACTGCATGAATTTGGATCTTCTTCATGGCAAAGGAGTTTTTACCTGGAATTTCATTCATTAAAGGTGAAAAGTGGCTTATGTCAAAAATGAGCGTTTCAGAGCGATTGGAGGCTGTTTTAGCGCTGAAAAGTGGCTTATGTGAAAAATGAGCGTTTCAGAGCGAGAGCAGCCTGTTTTTGCACTAAGCTGCATTTCACTGAAAAAAGGTCTTTCAAACAGGTTTACTAGCCTGAACTGGTTGAATTTGGATCTTCTTCATGGCAAAGGAGTTTTTACCTGGAATTTCATTCATTAAAGGTGAAAAGTGGCTTATGTCAAAAATGAGCGTTTCAGAGCGATTGGAGGCTGTTTTAGCGCTGAAAAGTGGCTTATGTGAAAAATGAGCGTTTCAGAGCGAGAGCAGCCTGTTTTTGCACTAAGCTGCATTTCACTGAAAAAAGGTCTTTCAAACAGGTTTACTAGCCTGAACTGGTTGAATTTGGATCTTCTTCATGGCAAAGGAGTTTTTACCTGGAATTTCATTCATTAAAGGTGAAAAGTGGCTTATGTCAAAAATGAGCGTTTCAGAGCGATTGGAGGCTGTTTTAGCGCTGAAAAGTGGCTTATGTGAAAAATGAGCGTTTCAGAGCGAGAGCAGCCTGTTTTTGCACTAAGCTGCATTTCACTGAAAAAAGGTCTTTCAAACAGGTTTACTAGCCTGAACTGGTTGAATTTGGATCTTCTTCATGGCAAAGGAGTTTTTACCTGGAATTTCATTCATTAAAGGTGAAAAGTGGCTTATGTCAAAAATGAGCGTTTCAGAGCGATTGGAGGCTGTTTTAGCACTGTACAGTCGCCTAAGGCTGAAAAGTGGCTTATGTGAAAAATGAGCGTTTCAGAGCGATTGGAGGCTGTTTTAGCACTGTACAGTCGCCTAAGGCTGAAAAGTGGCTTATGTGAAAAATGAGCGTTTCAGAGCGAGAGGAGGCTGTTTTTGCACTAAGCTGCATTTCACTGAAAAAAGGTCTTTCAACCAGGTTTACTAGCCTGAACTGCATGAATTTGGATCTTCTTCATGGCAAAGGAGTTTTTACCTGGAATTTCATTCATTAAAGGTGAAAAGTGGCTTATGTCAAAAATGAGCGTTTCAGAGCGATTGGAGGCTGTTTTAGCGCTGAAAAGTGGCTTATGTGAAAAATGAGCGTTTCAGAGCGAGAGCAGCCTGTTTTTGCACTAAGCTGCATTTCACTGAAAAAAGGTCTTTCAAACAGGTTTACTAGCCTGAACTGGTTGAATTTGGATCTTCTTCATGGCAAAGGAGTTTTTACCTGGAATTTCATTAATTAAAGGTGAAAAGTGGCTTATGTCAAAAATGAGCGTTTCAGAGCGATTGGAGGCTGTTTTAGCGCTGAAAAGTGGCTTATGTGAAAAATGAGCGTTTCAGAGCGAGAGCAGCCTGTTTTTGCACTAAGCTGCATTTCACTGAAAAAAGGTCTTTCAAACAGGTTTACTAGCCTGAACTGGTTGAATTTGGATCTTCTTCATGGCAAAGGAGTTTTTACCTGGAATTTCATTCATTAAAGGTGAAAAGTGGCTTATGTCAAAATGAGCGTTTCAGAGCGATTGGAGGCTGTTTTAGCACTGTACAGTCGCCTAAGGCTGAAAAGTGGCTTATGTCAAAAATGAGCGTTTCAGAGCGATTGGAGGCTGTTTTAGCGCTGAAAAGTGGCTTATGTGAAAAATGAGCGTTTCAGAGCGAGAGGAGGCTGTTTTTGCACTAAGCTGCATTTCACTGAAAAAAGGTCTTTCAACCAGGTTTACTAGCCTGAACTGCATGAATTTGGATCTTCTTCATGGCAAAGGAGTTTTTACCTGGAATTTCATTCATTAAAGGTGAAAAGTGGCTTATGTCAAAAATGAGCGTTTCAGAGCGATTGGAGGCTGTTTTAGCGCTGAAAAGTGGCTTATGTGAAAAATGAGCGTTTCAGAGCGAGAGGAGGCTGTTTTTGCACTAAGCTGCATTTCACTGAAAAAAGGTCTTTCAACCAGGTTTACTAGCCTGAACTGCATGAATTTGGATCTTCTTCATGGCAAAGGAGTTTTTACCTGGAATTTCATTCATTAAAGGTGAAAAGTGGCTTATGTCAAAAATGAGCGTTTCAGAGCGATTGGAGGCTGTTTTAGCGCTGAAAAGTGGCTTATGTGAAAAATGAGCGTTTCAGAGCGAGAGCAGCCTGTTTTTGCACTAAGCTGCATTTCACTGAAAAAAGGTCTTTCAAACAGGTTTACTAGCCTGAACTGGTTGAATTTGGATCTTCTTCATGGCAAATGAGTTTTTACCTGGAATTTCATTCATTAAGGCTGAAAAGTGGGTTATGTCAAAAATGAGCGTTTCAGAGCGATAGGAGGCTGTTTTAGCACTGTACAGTCGCCTAAGGCTGAAAAGTGGCTTATGTGAAAAATGAGCGTTTCAGAGCGAGAGGAGGCTGTTTTAGCACTGTACAGTCGCCTAAGGCTGAAAAGTGGCTTATGTGAAAAATGAGCGTTTCAGAGCGAGAGGAGGCTGTTTTTGCACTAAGCTGCATTTCACTGAAAAAAGGTCTTTCAACCAGGTTTACTAGCCTGAACTGCATGAATTTGGATCTTCTTCATGGCAAAGGAGTTTTTACCTGGAATTTCATTCATTAAAGGTGAAAAGTGGCTTATGTCAAAAATGAGCGTTTCAGAGCGATAGGAGGCTGTTTTAGCACTGTACAGTCGCCTAAGGCTGAAAAGTGGCTTATGTGAAAAATGAGCGTTTCAGAGCGAGAGGAGGCTGTTTTTGCACTAAGCTGCATTTCACTGAAAAAAGGTCTTTCAACCAGGTTTACTAGCCTGAACTGCATGAATTTGGATCTTCTTCATGGCAAAGGAGTTTTTACCTGGAATTTCATTCATTAAAGGTGAAAAGTGGCTTATGTCAAAAATGAGCGTTTCAGAGCGATTGGAGGCTGTTTTAGCGCTGAAAAGTGGCTTATGTGAAAAATGAGCGTTTCAGAGCGAGAGCAGCCTGTTTTTGCACTAAGCTGCATTTCACTGAAAAAAGGTCTTTCAAACAGGTTTACTAGCCTGAACTGGTTGAATTTGGATCTTCTTCATGGCAAATGAGTTTTTACCTGGAATTTCATTCATTAAGGCTGAAAAGTGGGTTATGTCAAAAATGAGCGTTTCAGAGCGATAGGAGGCTGTTTTAGCACTGTACAGTCGCCTAAGGCTGAAAAGTGGCTTATGTGAAAAATGAGCGTTTCAGAGCGAGAGGAGGCTGTTTTAGCACTGTACAGTCGCCTAAGGCTGAAAAGTGGCTTATGTGAAAAATGAGCGTTTCAGAGCGAGAGCAGCCTGTTTTTGCACTAAGCTGCATTTCACTGAAAAAAGGTCTTTCAACCAGGTTTACTAGCCTGAACTGGTTGAATTTGGATCTTCTTCATGGCAAAGGAGTTTTTACCTGGAATTTCATTCATTAAAGGTGAAAAGTGGCTTATGTGAAAAATGAGCGTTTCAGAGCGATTGGAGGCTGTTTTAGCGCTGAAAAGTGGCTTATGTGAAAAATGAGCGTTTCAGAGCGAGAGCAGCCTGTTTTTGCACTAAGCTGCATTTCACTGAAAAAAGGTCTTTCAAACAGGTTTACTAGCCTGAACTGGTTGAATTTGGATCTTCTTCATGGCAAATGAGTTTTTACCTGGAATTTAATTCATTAAGGCTGAAAAGTGGGTTATGTCAAAAATGAGCGTTTCAGAGCGATAGGAGGCTGTTTTAGCACTGTACAGTCGCCTAAGGCTGAAAAGTGGCTTATGTGAAAAATGAGCGTTTCAGAGCGATTGGAGGCTGTTTTAGCACTGTACAGTCGCCTAAGGCTGAAAAGTGGCTTATGTCAAAAATGAGCGTTTCAGAGCGATTGGAGGCTGTTTTAGCGCTGAAAAGTGGCTTATGTGAAAAATGAGCGTTTCAGAGCGAGAGCAGCCTGTTTTTGCACTAAGCTGCATTTCACTGAAAAAAGGTCTTTCAAACAGGTTTACTAGCCTGAACTGGTTGAATTTGGATCTTCTTCATGGCAAATGAGTTTTTACCTGGAATTTCATTCATTAAGGCTGAAAAGTGGGTTATGTCAAAAATGAGCGTTTCAGAGCGATAGGAGGCTGTTTTAGCACTGTACAGTCGCCTAAGGCTGAAAAGTGGCTTATGTGAAAAATGAGCGTTTCAGAGCGAGAGGAGGCTGTTTTAGCACTGTACAGTCGCCTAAGGCTGAAAAGTGGCTTATGTGAAAAATGAGCGTTTCAGAGCGAGAGGAGGCTGTTTTTGCACTAAGCTGCATTTCACTGAAAAAAGGTCTTTCAAACAGGTTTACTAGCCTGAACTGGATGAATTTGGATCTTCTTCATGGCAAAGGAGTTTTTACCTGGAATTTCATTCATTAAAGGTGAAAAGTGGCTTATGTCAAAAATGAGCGTTTCAGAGCGATTGGAGGCTGTTTTAGCGCTGAAAAGTGGCTTATGTGAAAAATGAGCGTTTCAGAGCGAGAGCAGCCTGTTTTTGCACTAAGCTGCATTTCACTGAAAAAAGGTCTTTCAAACAGGTTTACTAGCCTGAACTGGTTGAATTTGGATCTTCTTCATGGCAAAGGAGTTTTTACCTGGAATTTCATTCATTAAAGGTGAAAAGTGGCTTATGTCAAAAATGAGCGTTTCAGAGCGATTGGAGGCTGTTTTAGCGCTGAAAAGTGGCTTATGTGAAAAATGAGCGTTTCAGAGCGAGAGCAGCCTGTTTTTGCACTAAGCTGCATTTCACTGAAAAAAGGTCTTTCAAACAGGTTTACTAGCCTGAACTGGTTGAATTTGGATCTTCTTCATGGCAAATGAGTTTTTACCTGGAATTTAATTCATTAAGGCTGAAAAGTGGGTTATGTCAAAAATGAGCGTTTCAGAGCGATAGGAGGCTGTTTTAGCACTGTACAGTCGCCTAAGGCTGAAAAGTGGCTTATGTGAAAAATGAGCGTTTCAGAGCGAGAGGAGGCTGTTTTTGCACTAAGCTGCATTTCACTGAAAAAAGGTCTTTCAACCAGGTTTACTAGCCTGAACTGCATGAATTTGGATCTTCTTCATGGCAAAGGAGTTTTTACCTGGAATTTCATTCATTAAAGGTGAAAAGTGGCTTATGTGAAAAATGAGCGTTTCAGAGCGATTGGAGGCTGTTTTAGCGCTGAAAAGTGGCTTATGTGAAAATGAGCGTTTCAGAGCGAGAGCAGCCTGTTTTTGCACTAAGCTGCATTTCACTGAAAAAAGGTCTTTCAAACAGGTTTACTAGCCTGAACTGGTTGAATTTGGATCTTCTTCATGGCAAATGAGTTTTTACCTGGAATTTAATTCATTAAGGCTGAAAAGTGGGTTATGTCAAAAATGAGCGTTTCAGAGCGATAGGAGGCTGTTTTAGCACTGTACAGTCGCCTAAGGCTGAAAAGTGGCTTATGTGAAAAATGAGCGTTTCAGAGCGATTGGAGGCTGTTTTAGCACTGTACAGTCGCCTAAGGCTGAAAAGTGGCTTATGTCAAAAATGAGCGTTTCAGAGCGATTGGAGGCTGTTTTAGCGCTGAAAAGTGGCTTATGTGAAAAATGAGCGTTTCAGAGCGAGAGCAGCCTGTTTTTGCACTAAGCTGCATTTCACTGAAAAAAGGTCTTTCAAACAGGTTTACTAGCCTGAACTGGTTGAATTTGGATCTTCTTCATGGCAAATGAGTTTTTACCTGGAATTTCATTCATTAAGGCTGAAAAGTGGGTTATGTCAAAAATGAGCGTTTCAGAGCGATAGGAGGCTGTTTTAGCACTGTACAGTCGCCTAAGGCTGAAAAGTGGCTTATGTGAAAAATGAGCGTTTCAGAGCGAGAGGAGGCTGTTTTAGCACTGTACAGTCGCCTAAGGCTGAAAAGTGGCTTATGTGAAAAATGAGCGTTTCAGAGCGAGAGGAGGCTGTTTTTGCACTAAGCTGCATTTCACTGAAAAAAGGTCTTTCAAACAGGTTTACTAGCCTGAACTGGATGAATTTGGATCTTCTTCATGGCAAAGGAGTTTTTACCTGGAATTTCATTCATTAAAGGTGAAAAGTGGCTTATGTCAAAAATGAGCGTTTCAGAGCGATTGGAGGCTGTTTTAGCGCTGAAAAGTGGCTTATGTGAAAAATGAGCGTTTCAGAGCGAGAGCAGCCTGTTTTTGCACTAAGCTGCATTTCACTGAAAAAAGGTCTTTCAAACAGGTTTACTAGCCTGAACTGGTTGAATTTGGATCTTCTTCATGGCAAAGGAGTTTTTACCTGGAATTTCATTCATTAAAGGTGAAAAGTGGCTTATGTCAAAAATGAGCGTTTCAGAGCGATTGGAGGCTGTTTTAGCGCTGAAAAGTGGCTTATGTGAAAAATGAGCGTTTCAGAGCGAGAGCAGCCTGTTTTTGCACTAAGCTGCATTTCACTGAAAAAAGGTCTTTCAAACAGGTTTACTAGCCTGAACTGGTTGAATTTGGATCTTCTTCATGGCAAAGGAGTTTTTACCTGGAATTTCATTCATTAAAGGTGAAAAGTGGCTTATGTCAAAAATGAGCGTTTCAGAGCGATTGGAGGCTGTTTTAGCACTGTACAGTCGCCTAAGGCTGAAAAGTGGCTTATGTCAAAAATGAGCGTTTCAGAGCGATTGGAGGCTGTTTTAGCGCTGAAAAGTGGCTTATGTGAAAAATGAGCGTTTCAGAGCGAGAGGAGGCTGTTTTTGCACTAAGCTGCATTTCACTGAAAAAAGGTCTTTCAACCAGGTTTACTAGCCTGAACTGCATGAATTTGGATCTTCTTCATGGCAAAGGAGTTTTTACCTGGAATTTCATTCATTAAAGGTGAAAAGTGGCTTATGTCAAAAATGAGCGTTTCAGAGCGATTGGAGGCTGTTTTAGCGCTGAAAAGTGGCTTATGTGAAAAATGAGCGTTTCAGAGCGAGAGGAGGCTGTTTTTGCACTAAGCTGCATTTCACTGAAAAAAGGTCTTTCAACCAGGTTTACTAGCCTGAACTGCATGAATTTGGATCTTCTTCATGGCAAAGGAGTTTTTACCTGGAATTTCATTCATTAAAGGTGAAAAGTGGCTTATGTCAAAAATGAGCGTTTCAGAGCGATTGGAGGCTGTTTTAGCGCTGAAAAGTGGCTTATGTGAAAAATGAGCGTTTCAGAGCGAGAGCAGCCTGTTTTTGCACTAAGCTGCATTTCACTGAAAAAAGGTCTTTCAAACAGGTTTACTAGCCTGAACTGGTTGAATTTGGATCTTCTTCATGGCAAATGAGTTTTTACCTGGAATTTCATTCATTAAGGCTGAAAAGTGGGTTATGTCAAAAATGAGCGTTTCAGAGCGATAGGAGGCTGTTTTAGCACTGTACAGTCGCCTAAGGCTGAAAAGTGGCTTATGTGAAAAATGAGCGTTTCAGAGCGAGAGGAGGCTGTTTTAGCACTGTACAGTCGCCTAAGGCTGAAAAGTGGCTTATGTGAAAAATGAGCGTTTCAGAGCGAGAGGAGGCTGTTTTTGCACTAAGCTGCATTTCACTGAAAAAAGGTCTTTCAACCAGGTTTACTAGCCTGAACTGCATGAATTTGGATCTTCTTCATGGCAAAGGAGTTTTTACCTGGAATTTCATTCATTAAAGGTGAAAAGTGGCTTATGTCAAAAATGAGCGTTTCAGAGCGATAGGAGGCTGTTTTAGCACTGTACAGTCGCCTAAGGCTGAAAAGTGGCTTATGTGAAAAATGAGCGTTTCAGAGCGAGAGGAGGCTGTTTTTGCACTAAGCTGCATTTCACTGAAAAAAGGTCTTTCAACCAGGTTTACTAGCCTGAACTGCATGAATTTGGATCTTCTTCATGGCAAAGGAGTTTTTACCTGGAATTTCATTCATTAAAGGTGAAAAGTGGCTTATGTCAAAAATGAGCGTTTCAGAGCGATTGGAGGCTGTTTTAGCGCTGAAAAGTGGCTTATGTGAAAAATGAGCGTTTCAGAGCGAGAGCAGCCTGTTTTTGCACTAAGCTGCATTTCACTGAAAAAAGGTCTTTCAAACAGGTTTACTAGCCTGAACTGGTTGAATTTGGATCTTCTTCATGGCAAATGAGTTTTTACCTGGAATTTCATTCATTAAGGCTGAAAAGTGGGTTATGTCAAAAATGAGCGTTTCAGAGCGATAGGAGGCTGTTTTAGCACTGTACAGTCGCCTAAGGCTGAAAAGTGGCTTATGTGAAAAATGAGCGTTTCAGAGCGAGAGGAGGCTGTTTTAGCACTGTACAGTCGCCTAAGGCTGAAAAGTGGCTTATGTGAAAAATGAGCGTTTCAGAGCGAGAGCAGCCTGTTTTTGCACTAAGCTGCATTTCACTGAAAAAAGGTCTTTCAACCAGGTTTACTAGCCTGAACTGGTTGAATTTGGATCTTCTTCATGGCAAAGGAGTTTTTACCTGGAATTTCATTCATTAAAGGTGAAAAGTGGCTTATGTGAAAAATGAGCGTTTCAGAGCGATTGGAGGCTGTTTTAGCGCTGAAAAGTGGCTTATGTGAAAAATGAGCGTTTCAGAGCGAGAGCAGCCTGTTTTTGCACTAAGCTGCATTTCACTGAAAAAAGGTCTTTCAAACAGGTTTACTAGCCTGAACTGGTTGAATTTGGATCTTCTTCATGGCAAATGAGTTTTTACCTGGAATTTAATTCATTAAGGCTGAAAAGTGGGTTATGTCAAAAATGAGCGTTTCAGAGCGATAGGAGGCTGTTTTAGCACTGTACAGTCGCCTAAGGCTGAAAAGTGGCTTATGTGAAAAATGAGCGTTTCAGAGCGATTGGAGGCTGTTTTAGCACTGTACAGTCGCCTAAGGCTGAAAAGTGGCTTATGTCAAAAATGAGCGTTTCAGAGCGATTGGAGGCTGTTTTAGCGCTGAAAAGTGGCTTATGTGAAAAATGAGCGTTTCAGAGCGAGAGCAGCCTGTTTTTGCACTAAGCTGCATTTCACTGAAAAAAGGTCTTTCAAACAGGTTTACTAGCCTGAACTGGTTGAATTTGGATCTTCTTCATGGCAAATGAGTTTTTACCTGGAATTTCATTCATTAAGGCTGAAAAGTGGGTTATGTCAAAAATGAGCGTTTCAGAGCGATAGGAGGCTGTTTTAGCACTGTACAGTCGCCTAAGGCTGAAAAGTGGCTTATGTGAAAAATGAGCGTTTCAGAGCGAGAGGAGGCTGTTTTAGCACTGTACAGTCGCCTAAGGCTGAAAAGTGGCTTATGTGAAAAATGAGCGTTTCAGAGCGAGAGGAGGCTGTTTTTGCACTAAGCTGCATTTCACTGAAAAAAGGTCTTTCAAACAGGTTTACTAGCCTGAACTGGATGAATTTGGATCTTCTTCATGGCAAAGGAGTTTTTACCTGGAATTTCATTCATTAAAGGTGAAAAGTGGCTTATGTCAAAAATGAGCGTTTCAGAGCGATTGGAGGCTGTTTTAGCGCTGAAAAGTGGCTTATGTGAAAAATGAGCGTTTCAGAGCGAGAGCAGCCTGTTTTTGCACTAAGCTGCATTTCACTGAAAAAAGGTCTTTCAAACAGGTTTACTAGCCTGAACTGGTTGAATTTGGATCTTCTTCATGGCAAAGGAGTTTTTACCTGGAATTTCATTCATTAAAGGTGAAAAGTGGCTTATGTCAAAAATGAGCGTTTCAGAGCGATTGGAGGCTGTTTTAGCGCTGAAAAGTGGCTTATGTGAAAAATGAGCGTTTCAGAGCGAGAGCAGCCTGTTTTTGCACTAAGCTGCATTTCACTGAAAAAAGGTCTTTCAAACAGGTTTACTAGCCTGAACTGGTTGAATTTGGATCTTCTTCATGGCAAATGAGTTTTTACCTGGAATTTAATTCATTAAGGCTGAAAAGTGGGTTATGTCAAAAATGAGCGTTTCAGAGCGATAGGAGGCTGTTTTAGCACTGTACAGTCGCCTAAGGCTGAAAAGTGGCTTATGTGAAAAATGAGCGTTTCAGAGCGAGAGGAGGCTGTTTTTGCACTAAGCTGCATTTCACTGAAAAAAGGTCTTTCAACCAGGTTTACTAGCCTGAACTGCATGAATTTGGATCTTCTTCATGGCAAAGGAGTTTTTACCTGGAATTTCATTCATTAAAGGTGAAAAGTGGCTTATGTGAAAAATGAGCGTTTCAGAGCGATTGGAGGCTGTTTTAGCGCTGAAAAGTGGCTTATGTGAAAAATGAGCGTTTCAGAGCGAGAGCAGCCTGTTTTTGCACTAAGCTGCATTTCACTGAAAAAAGGTCTTTCAAACAGGTTTACTAGCCTGAACTGGTTGAATTTGGATCTTCTTCATGGCAAATGAGTTTTTACCTGGAATTTAATTCATTAAGGCTGAAAAGTGGGTTATGTCAAAAATGAGCGTTTCAGAGCGATAGGAGGCTGTTTTAGCACTGTACAGTCGCCTAAGGCTGAAAAGTGGCTTATGTGAAAAATGAGCGTTTCAGAGCGATTGGAGGCTGTTTTAGCACTGTACAGTCGCCTAAGGCTGAAAAGTGGCTTATGTCAAAAATGAGCGTTTCAGAGCGATTGGAGGCTGTTTTAGCGCTGAAAAGTGGCTTATGTGAAAAATGAGCGTTTCAGAGCGAGAGCAGCCTGTTTTTGCACTAAGCTGCATTTCACTGAAAAAAGGTCTTTCAAACAGGTTTACTAGCCTGAACTGGTTGAATTTGGATCTTCTTCATGGCAAATGAGTTTTTACCTGGAATTTCATTCATTAAGGCTGAAAAGTGGGTTATGTCAAAAATGAGCGTTTCAGAGCGATAGGAGGCTGTTTTAGCACTGTACAGTCGCCTAAGGCTGAAAAGTGGCTTATGTGAAAAATGAGCGTTTCAGAGCGAGAGGAGGCTGTTTTAGCACTGTACAGTCGCCTAAGGCTGAAAAGTGGCTTATGTGAAAAATGAGCGTTTCAGAGCGAGAGGAGGCTGTTTTTGCACTAAGCTGCATTTCACTGAAAAAAGGTCTTTCAAACAGGTTTACTAGCCTGAACTGGATGAATTTGGATCTTCTTCATGGCAAAGGAGTTTTTACCTGGAATTTCATTCATTAAAGGTGAAAAGTGGCTTATGTCAAAAATGAGCGTTTCAGAGCGATTGGAGGCTGTTTTAGCGCTGAAAAGTGGCTTATGTGAAAAATGAGCGTTTCAGAGCGAGAGCAGCCTGTTTTTGCACTAAGCTGCATTTCACTGAAAAAAGGTCTTTCAAACAGGTTTACTAGCCTGAACTGGTTGAATTTGGATCTTCTTCATGGCAAAGGAGTTTTTACCTGGAATTTCATTCATTAAAGGTGAAAAGTGGCTTATGTCAAAAATGAGCGTTTCAGAGCGATTGGAGGCTGTTTTAGCGCTGAAAAGTGGCTTATGTGAAAAATGAGCGTTTCAGAGCGAGAGCAGCCTGTTTTTGCACTAAGCTGCATTTCACTGAAAAAAGGTCTTTCAAACAGGTTTACTAGCCTGAACTGGTTGAATTTGGATCTTCTTCATGGCAAATGAGTTTTTACCTGGAATTTAATTCATTAAGGCTGAAAAGTGGGTTATGTCAAAAATGAGCGTTTCAGAGCGATTGGAGGCTGTTTTAGCACTGTACAGTCGCCTAAGGCTGAAAAGTGGCTTATGTCAAAAATGAGCGTTTCAGAGCGATTGGAGGCTGTTTTAGCGCTGAAAAGTGGCTTATGTGAAAAATGAGCGTTTCAGAGCGAGAGCAGCCTGTTTTTGCACTAAGCTGCATTTCACTGAAAAAAGGTCTTTCAAACAGGTTTACTAGCCTGAACTGGTTGAATTTGGATCTTCTTCATGGCAAATGAGTTTTTACCTGGAATTTAATTCATTAAGGCTGAAAAGTGGGTTATGTGAAAAATGAGCGTTTCAGAGCGATAGGAGGCTGTTTTAGCACTGTACAGTCGCCTAAGGCTGAAAAGTGGCTTATGTGAAAAATGAGCGTTTCAGAGCGAGAGGAGGCTGTTTTAGCACTGTACAGTCGCCTAAGGCTGAAAAGTGGCTTATGTGAAAAATGAGCGTTTCAGAGCGAGAGGAGGCTGTTTTTGCACTAAGCTGCATTTCACTGAAAAAAGGTCTTTCAACCAGGTTTACTAGCCTGAACTGCATGAATTTGGATCTTCTTCATGGCAAAGGAGTTTTTACCTGGAATTTCATTCATTAAAGGTGAAAAGTGGCTTATGTCAAAAATGAGCGTTTCAGAGCGATTGGAGGCTGTTTTAGCGCTGAAAAGTGGCTTATGTGAAAAATGAGCGTTTCAGAGCGAGAGCAGCCTGTTTTTGCACTAAGCTGCATTTCACTGAAAAAAGGTCTTTCAAACAGGTTTACTAGCCTGAACTGGTTGAATTTGGATCTTCTTCATGGCAAAGGAGTTTTTACCTGGAATTTCATTCATTAAAGGTGAAAAGTGGCTTATGTCAAAAATGAGCGTTTCAGAACGATTGGAGGCTGTTTTAGCGCTGAAAAGTGGCTTATGTGAAAAATGAGCGTTTCAGAGCGAGAGCAGCCTGTTTTTGCACTAAGCTGCATTTCACTGAAAAAAGGTCTTTCAAACAGGTTTACTAGCCTGAACTGGTTGAATTTGGATCTTCTTCATGGCAAAGGAGTTTTTACCTGGAATTTCATTCATTAAAGGTGAAAAGTGGCTTATGTCAAAAATGAGCGTTTCAGAGCGATTGGAGGCTGTTTTAGCGCTGAAAAGTGGCTTATGTGAAAAATGAGCGTTTCAGAGCGAGAGCAGCCTGTTTTTGCACTAAGCTGCATTTCACTGAAAAAAGGTCTTTCAAACAGGTTTACTAGCCTGAACTGGTTGAATTTGGATCTTCTTCATGGCAAAGGAGTTTTTACCTGGAATTTCATTCATTAAAGGTGAAAAGTGGCTTATGTCAAAAATGAGCGTTTCAGAGCGATTGGAGGCTGTTTTAGCACTGTACAGTCGCCTAAGGCTGAAAAGTGGCTTATGTGAAAAATGAGCGTTTCAGAGCGATTGGAGGCTGTTTTAGCACTGTACAGTCGCCTAAGGCTGAAAAGTGGCTTATGTCAAAAATGAGCGTTTCAGAGCGATTGGAGGCTGTTTTAGCGCTGAAAAGTGGCTTATGTGAAAAATGAGCATTTCAGAGCGAGAGCAGCCTGTTTTTGCACTAAGCTGCATTTCACTGAAAAAAGGTCTTTCAAACAGGTTTACTAGCCTGAACTGGTTGAATTTGGATCTTCTTCATGGCAAAGGAGTTTTTACCTGGAATTTCATTCATTAAAGGTGAAAAGTGGCTTATGTCAAAAATGAGCGTTTCAGAACGATTGGAGGCTGTTTTAGCGCTGAAAAGTGGCTTATGTGAAAAATGAGCGTTTCAGAGCGAGAGCAGCCTGTTTTTGCACTAAGCTGCATTTCACTGAAAAAAGGTCTTTCAAACAGGTTTACTAGCCTGAACTGGTTGAATTTGGATCTTCTTCATGGCAAAGGAGTTTTTACCTGGAATTTCATTCATTAAAGGTGAAAAGTGGCTTATGTCAAAAATGAGCGTTTCAGAGCGATTGGAGGCTGTTTTAGCGCTGAAAAGTGGCTTATGTGAAAAATGAGCGTTTCAGAGCGAGAGCAGCCTGTTTTTGCACTAAGCTGCATTTCACTGAAAAAAGGTCTTTCAAACAGGTTTACTAGCCTGAACTGGTTGAATTTGGATCTTCTTCATGGCAAAGGAGTTTTTACCTGGAATTTCATTCATTAAAGGTGAAAAGTGGCTTATGTCAAAAATGAGCGTTTCAGAGCGATTGGAGGCTGTTTTAGCACTGTACAGTCGCCTAAGGCTGAAAAGTGGCTTATGTGAAAAATGAGCGTTTCAGAGCGATTGGAGGCTGTTTTAGCACTGTACAGTCGCCTAAGGCTGAAAAGTGGCTTATGTCAAAAATGAGCGTTTCAGAGCGATTGGAGGCTGTTTTAGCGCTGAAAAGTGGCTTATGTGAAAAATGAGCATTTCAGAGCGAGAGCAGCCTGTTTTTGCACTAAGCTGCATTTCACTGAAAAAAGGTCTTTCAAACAGGTTTACTAGCCTGAACTGGTTGAATTTGGATCTTCTTCATGGCAAATGAGTTTTTACCTGGAATTTAATTCATTAAGGCTGAAAAGTGGGTTATGTCAAAAATGAGCGTTTCAGAGCGATAGGAGGCTGTTTTAGCACTGTACAGTCGCCTAAGGCTGAAAAGTGGCTTATGTGAAAAATGAGCGTTTCAGAGCGAGAGGAGGCTGTTTTAGCACTGTACAGTCGCCTAAGGCTGAAAAGTGGCTTATGTGAAAAATGAGCGTTTCAGAGCGAGAGGAGGCTGTTTTTGCACTAAGCTGCATTTCACTGAAAAAAGGTCTTTCAACCAGGTTTACTAGCCTGAACTGCATGAATTTGGATCTTCTTCATGGCAAAGGAGTTTTTACCTGGAATTTCATTCATTAAAGGTGAAAAGTGGCTTATGTCAAAAATGAGCGTTTCAGAGCGATTGGAGGCTGTTTTAGCGCTGAAAAGTGGCTTATGTGAAAAATGAGCGTTTCAGAGCGAGAGCAGCCTGTTTTTGCACTAAGCTGCATTTCACTGAAAAAAGGTCTTTCAACCAGGTTTACTAGCCTGAACTGGTTGAATTTGGATCTTCTTCATGGCAAAGGAGTTTTTACCTGGAATTTCATTCATTAAAGGTGAAAAGTGGCTTATGTGAAAAATGAGCGTTTCAGAGCGATTGGAGGCTGTTTTAGCGCTGAAAAGTGGCTTATGTGAAAAATGAGCGTTTCAGAGCGAGAGCAGCCTGTTTTTGCACTAAGCTGCATTTCACTGAAAAAAGGTCTTTCAAACAGGTTTACTAGCCTGAACTTGTTGAATTTGGATCTTCTTCATGGCAAAGGAGTTTTTACCTGGAATTTAATTCATTAAGGCTGAAAAGTGGGTTATGTGAAAAATGAGCGTTTCAGAGCGATAGGAGGCTGTTTTAGCACTGTACAGTCGCCTAAGGCTGAAAAGTGGCTTATGTGAAAAATGAGCGTTTCAGAGCGAGAGGAGGCTGTTTTAGCACTGTACAGTCGCCTAAGGCTGAAAAGTGACTTATGTGAAAAATGAGCGTTTCAGAGCGAGAGCAGCCTGTTTTTGCACTAAGCTGCATTTCACTGAAAAAAGGTCTTTCAAACAGGTTTACTAGCCTGAACTGGATGAATTTGGATCTTCTTCATGGCAAAGGAGTTTTTACCTGGAATTTAATTCATTAAAGGTGAAAAGTGGCTTATGTCAAAAATGAGCGTTTCAGAGCGATTGGAGGCTGTTTTAGCGCTGAAAAGTGGCTTATGTGAAAAATGAGCGTTTCAGAGCGAGAGCAGCCTGTTTTTGCACTAAGCTGCATTTCACTGAAAAAAGGTCTTTCAAACAGGTTTACTAGCCTGAACTGGTTGAATTTGGATCTTCTTCATGGCAAAGGAGTTTTTACCTGGAATTTCATTCATTAAAGGTGAAAAGTGGCTTATGTCAAAAATGAGCGTTTCAGAGCGATTGGAGGCTGTTTTAGCGCTGAAAAGTGGCTTATGTGAAAAATGAGCGTTTCAGAGCGAGAGCAGCCTGTTTTTGCACTAAGCTGCATTTCACTGAAAAAAGGTCTTTCAAACAGGTTTACTAGCCTGAACTGGTTGAATTTGGATCTTCTTCATGGCAAATGAGTTTTTACCTGGAATTTAATTCATTAAGGCTGAAAAGTGGGTTATGTCAAAAATGAGCGTTTCAGAGCGATAGGAGGCTGTTTTAGCACTGTACAGTCGCCTAAGGCTGAAAAGTGGCTTATGTGAAAAATGAGCGTTTCAGAGCGATTGGAGGCTGTTTTAGCACTGTACAGTCGCCTAAGGCTGAAAAGTGGCTTATGTCAAAAATGAGCGTTTCAGAGCGATTGGAGGCTGTTTTAGCGCTGAAAAGTGGCTTATGTGAAAAATGAGCGTTTCAGAGCGAGAGCAGCCTGTTTTTGCACTAAGCTGCATTTCACTGAAAAAAGGTCTTTCAAACAGGTTTACTAGCCTGAACTGGTTGAATTTGGATCTTCTTCATGGCAAATGAGTTTTTACCTGGAATTTAATTCATTAAGGCTGAAAAGTGGGTTATGTCAAAAATGAGCGTTTCAGAGCGATAGGAGGCTGTTTTAGCACTGTACAGTCGCCTAAGGCTGAAAAGTGGCTTATGTGAAAAATGAGCGTTTCAGAGCGAGAGGAGGCTGTTTTAGCACTGTACAGTCGCCTAAGGCTGAAAAGTGGCTTATGTGAAAAATGAGCGTTTCAGAGCGAGAGGAGGCTGTTTTTGCACTAAGCTGCATTTCACTGAAAAAAGGTCTTTCAACCAGGTTTACTAGCCTGAACTGCATGAATTTGGATCTTCTTCATGGCAAAGGAGTTTTTACCTGGAATTTCATTCATTAAAGGTGAAAAGTGGCTTATGTCAAAAATGAGCGTTTCAGAGCGATTGGAGGCTGTTTTAGCGCTGAAAAGTGGCTTATGTGAAAAATGAGCGTTTCAGAGCGAGAGCAGCCTGTTTTTGCACTAAGCTGCATTTCACTGAAAAAAGGTCTTTCAAACAGGTTTACTAGCCTGAACTGGTTGAATTTGGATCTTCTTCATGGCAAAGGAGTTTTTACCTGGAATTTCATTAATTAAAGGTGAAAAGTGGCTTATGTCAAAAATGAGCGTTTCAGAGCGATTGGAGGCTGTTTTAGCGCTGAAAAGTGGCTTATGTGAAAAATGAGCGTTTCAGAGCGAGAGCAGCCTGTTTTTGCACTAAGCTGCATTTCACTGAAAAAAGGTCTTTCAAACAGGTTTACTAGCCTGAACTGGTTGAATTTGGATCTTCTTCATGGCAAATGAGTTTTTACCTGGAATTTAATTCATTAAGGCTGAAAAGTGGGTTATGTCAAAAATGAGCGTTTCAGAGCGATAGGAGGCTGTTTTAGCACTGTACAGTCGCCTAAGGCTGAAAAGTGGCTTATGTGAAAAATGAGCGTTTCAGAGCGATTGGAGGCTGTTTTAGCACTGTACAGTCGCCTAAGGCTGAAAAGTGGCTTATGTCAAAAATGAGCGTTTCAGAGCGATTGGAGGCTGTTTTAGCGCTGAAAAGTGGCTTATGTGAAAAATGAGCGTTTCAGAGCGAGAGCAGCCTGTTTTTGCACTAAGCTGCATTTCACTGAAAAAAGGTCTTTCAAACAGGTTTACTAGCCTGAACTGGTTGAATTTGGATCTTCTTCATGGCAAATGAGTTTTTACCTGGAATTTAATTCATTAAGGCTGAAAAGTGGGTTATGTGAAAAATGAGCGTTTCAGAGCGATAGGAGGCTGTTTTAGCACTGTACAGTCGCCTAAGGCTGAAAAGTGGCTTATGTGAAAAATGAGCGTTTCAGAGCGAGAGGAGGCTGTTTTAGCACTGTACAGTCGCCTAAGGCTGAAAAGTGGCTTATGTGAAAAATGAGCGTTTCAGAGCGAGAGGAGGCTGTTTTTGCACTAAGCTGCATTTCACTGAAAAAAGGTCTTTCAACCAGGTTTACTAGCCTGAACTGCATGAATTTGGATCTTCTTCATGGCAAAGGAGTTTTTACCTGGAATTTCATTCATTAAAGGTGAAAAGTGGCTTATGTCAAAAATGAGCGTTTCAGAGCGATTGGAGGCTGTTTTAGCGCTGAAAAGTGGCTTATGTGAAAAATGAGCGTTTCAGAGCGAGAGCAGCCTGTTTTTGCACTAAGCTGCATTTCACTGAAAAAAGGTCTTTCAAACAGGTTTACTAGCCTGAACTGGTTGAATTTGGATCTTCTTCATGGCAAAGGAGTTTTTACCTGGAATTTCATTCATTAAAGGTGAAAAGTGGCTTATGTCAAAAATGAGCGTTTCAGAGCGATTGGAGGCTGTTTTAGCGCTGAAAAGTGGCTTATGTGAAAAATGAGCGTTTCAGAGCGAGAGCAGCCTGTTTTTGCACTAAGCTGCATTTCACTGAAAAAAGGTCTTTCAAACAGGTTTACTAGCCTGAACTGGTTGAATTTGGATCTTCTTCATGGCAAAGGAGTTTTTACCTGGAATTTCATTCATTAAAGGTGAAAAGTGGCTTATGTCAAAAATGAGCGTTTCAGAGCGATTGGAGGCTGTTTTAGCGCTGAAAAGTGGCTTATGTGAAAAATGAGCGTTTCAGAGCGAGAGCAGCCTGTTTTTGCACTAAGCTGCATTTCACTGAAAAAAGGTCTTTCAAACAGGTTTACTAGCCTGAACTGGTTGAATTTGGATCTTCTTCATGGCAAAGGAGTTTTTACCTGGAATTTCATTCATTAAAGGTGAAAAGTGGCTTATGTCAAAAATGAGCGTTTCAGAGCGATTGGAGGCTGTTTTAGCACTGTACAGTCGCCTAAGGCTGAAAAGTGGCTTATGTCAAAAATGAGCGTTTCAGAGCGATTGGAGGCTGTTTTAGCGCTGAAAAGTGGCTTATGTGAAAAATGAGCGTTTCAGAGCGAGAGCAGCCTGTTTTTGCACTAAGCTGCATTTCACTGAAAAAAGGTCTTTCAAACAGGTTTACTAGCCTGAACTTGTTGAATTTGGATCTTCTTCATGGCAAAGGAGTTTTTACCTGGAATTTAATTCATTAAGGCTGAAAAGTGGGTTATGTCAAAAATGAGCGTTTCAGAGCGATAGGAGGCTGTTTTAGCACTGTACAGTCGCCTAAGGCTGAAAAGTGGCTTATGTGAAAAATGAGCGTTTCAGAGCGAGAGCAGCCTGTTTTTGCACTAAGCTGCATTTCACTGAAAAAAGGTCTTTCAAACAGGTTTACTAGCCTGAACTGGTTGAATTTGGATCTTCTTCATGGCAAAGGAGTTTTTACCTGGAATTTCATTCATTAAAGGTGAAAAGTGGCTTATGTCAAAAATGAGCGTTTCAGAGCGATTGGAGGCTGTTTTAGCACTGTACAGTCGCCTAAGGCTGAAAAGTGGCTTATGTCAAAAATGAGCGTTTCAGAGCGATTGGAGGCTGTTTTAGCGCTGAAAAGTGGCTTATGTGAAAAATGAGCGTTTCAGAGCGAGAGCAGCCTGTTTTTGCACTAAGCTGCATTTCACTGAAAAAAGGTCTTTCAAACAGGTTTACTAGCCTGAACTTGTTGAATTTGGATCTTCTTCATGGCAAAGGAGTTTTTACCTGGAATTTAATTCATTAAGGCTGAAAAGTGGGTTATGTCAAAAATGAGCGTTTCAGAGCGATAGGAGGCTGTTTTAGCACTGTACAGTCGCCTAAGGCTGAAAAGTGGCTTATGTGAAAAATGAGCGTTTCAGAGCGAGAGGAGGCTGTTTTTGCACTAAGCTGCATTTCACTGAAAAAAGGTCTTTCAACCAGGTTTACTAGCCTGAACTGCATGAATTTGGATCTTCTTCATGGCAAAGGAGTTTTTACCTGGAATTTCATTCATTAAAGGTGAAAAGTGGCTTATGTCAAAAATGAGCGTTTCAGAGCGATAGGAGGCTGTTTTAGCACTGTACAGTCGCCTAAGGCTGAAAAGTGGCTTATGTGAAAAATGAGCGTTTCAGAGCGAGAGGAGGCTGTTTTTGCACTAAGCTGCATTTCACTGAAAAAAGGTCTTTCAACCAGGTTTACTAGCCTGAACTGCATGAATTTGGATCTTCTTCATGGCAAAGGAGTTTTTACCTGGAATTTCATTCATTAAAGGTGAAAAGTGGCTTATGTCAAAAATGAGCGTTTCAGAGCGATTGGAGGCTGTTTTAGCGCTGAAAAGTGGCTTATGTGAAAAATGAGCGTTTCAGAGCGAGAGCAGCCTGTTTTTGCACTAAGCTGCATTTCACTGAAAAAAGGTCTTTCAAACAGGTTTACTAGCCTGAACTGGTTGAATTTGGATCTTCTTCATGGCAAAGGAGTTTTTACCTGGAATTTCATTCATTAAAGGTGAAAAGTGGCTTATGTCAAAAATGAGCGTTTCAGAGCGATTGGAGGCTGTTTTAGCGCTGTACAGTCGCGTAAGGCTGAAAAGTGGCTTATGTGAAAAATGAGCGTTTCAGAGCGAGAGCAGCCTGTTTTTGCACTAAGCTGCATTTCACTGAAAAAAGGTCTTTCAAACAGGTTTACTAGCCTGAACTGGTTGAATTTGGATCTTCTTCATGGCAAATGAGTTTTTACCTGGAATTTCATTCATTAAGGCTGAAAAGTGGCTTATGTGAAAAATGAGCGTTTCAGAGCGAGAGGAGGCTGTTTTTGCACTAAGCTGCATTTCACTGAAAAAAGGTCTTTCAACCAGGTTTACTAGCCTGAACTGCATGAATTTGGATCTTCTTCATGGCAAAGGAGTTTTTACCTGGAATTTCATTCATTAAAGGTGAAAAGTGGCTTATGTCAAAAATGAGCGTTTCAGAGCGATTGGAGGCTGTTTTAGCGCTGAAAAGTGGCTTATGTGAAAAATGAGCGTTTCAGAGCGAGAGCAGCCTGTTTTTGCACTAAGCTGCATTTCACTGAAAAAAGGTCTTTCAAACAGGTTTACTAGCCTGAACTGGTTGAATTTGGATCTTCTTCATGGCAAAGGAGTTTTTACCTGGAATTTCATTCATTAAAGGTGAAAAGTGGCTTATGTCAAAAATGAGCGTTTCAGAGCGATTGGAGGCTGTTTTAGCGCTGAAAAGTGGCTTATGTGAAAAATGAGCGTTTCAGAGCGAGAGCAGCCTGTTTTTGCACTAAGCTGCATTTCACTGAAAAAAGGTCTTTCAAACAGGTTTACTAGCCTGAACTGGTTGAATTTGGATCTTCTTCATGGCAAAGGAGTTTTTACCTGGAATTTCATTCATTAAAGGTGAAAAGTGGCTTATGTCAAAAATGAGCGTTTCAGAGCGATTGGAGGCTGTTTTAGCGCTGAAAAGTGGCTTATGTGAAAAATGAGCGTTTCAGAGCGAGAGCAGCCTGTTTTTGCACTAAGCTGCATTTCACTGAAAAAAGGTCTTTCAAACAGGTTTACTAGCCTGAACTGGTTGAATTTGGATCTTCTTCATGGCAAAGGAGTTTTTACCTGGAATTTCATTCATTAAAGGTGAAAAGTGGCTTATGTCAAAAATGAGCGTTTCAGAGCGATTGGAGGCTGTTTTAGCACTGTACAGTCGCCTAAGGCTGAAAAGTGGCTTATGTCAAAAATGAGCGTTTCAGAGCGATTGGAGGCTGTTTTAGCGCTGAAAAGTGGCTTATGTGAAAAATGAGCGTTTCAGAGCGAGAGCAGCCTGTTTTTGCACTAAGCTGCATTTCACTGAAAAAAGGTCTTTCAAACAGGTTTACTAGCCTGAACTTGTTGAATTTGGATCTTCTTCATGGCAAAGGAGTTTTTACCTGGAATTTAATTCATTAAGGCTGAAAAGTGGGTTATGTCAAAAATGAGCGTTTCAGAGCGATAGGAGGCTGTTTTAGCACTGTACAGTCGCCTAAGGCTGAAAAGTGGCTTATGTGAAAAATGAGCGTTTCAGAGCGAGAGCAGCCTGTTTTTGCACTAAGCTGCATTTCACTGAAAAAAGGTCTTTCAAACAGGTTTACTAGCCTGAACTGGTTGAATTTGGATCTTCTTCATGGCAAAGGAGTTTTTACCTGGAATTTCATTCATTAAAGGTGAAAAGTGGCTTATGTCAAAAATGAGCGTTTCAGAGCGATTGGAGGCTGTTTTAGCACTGTACAGTCGCCTAAGGCTGAAAAGTGGCTTATGTCAAAAATGAGCGTTTCAGAGCGATTGGAGGCTGTTTTAGCGCTGAAAAGTGGCTTATGTGAAAAATGAGCGTTTCAGAGCGAGAGCAGCCTGTTTTTGCACTAAGCTGCATTTCACTGAAAAAAGGTCTTTCAAACAGGTTTACTAGCCTGAACTTGTTGAATTTGGATCTTCTTCATGGCAAAGGAGTTTTTACCTGGAATTTAATTCATTAAGGCTGAAAAGTGGGTTATGTCAAAAATGAGCGTTTCAGAGCGATAGGAGGCTGTTTTAGCACTGTACAGTCGCCTAAGGCTGAAAAGTGGCTTATGTGAAAAATGAGCGTTTCAGAGCGAGAGGAGGCTGTTTTTGCACTAAGCTGCATTTCACTGAAAAAAGGTCTTTCAACCAGGTTTACTAGCCTGAACTGCATGAATTTGGATCTTCTTCATGGCAAAGGAGTTTTTACCTGGAATTTCATTCATTAAAGGTGAAAAGTGGCTTATGTCAAAAATGAGCGTTTCAGAGCGATAGGAGGCTGTTTTAGCACTGTACAGTCGCCTAAGGCTGAAAAGTGGCTTATGTGAAAAATGAGCGTTTCAGAGCGAGAGGAGGCTGTTTTTGCACTAAGCTGCATTTCACTGAAAAAAGGTCTTTCAACCAGGTTTACTAGCCTGAACTGCATGAATTTGGATCTTCTTCATGGCAAAGGAGTTTTTACCTGGAATTTCATTCATTAAAGGTGAAAAGTGGCTTATGTCAAAAATGAGCGTTTCAGAGCGATTGGAGGCTGTTTTAGCGCTGAAAAGTGGCTTATGTGAAAAATGAGCGTTTCAGAGCGAGAGCAGCCTGTTTTTGCACTAAGCTGCATTTCACTGAAAAAAGGTCTTTCAAACAGGTTTACTAGCCTGAACTGGTTGAATTTGGATCTTCTTCATGGCAAAGGAGTTTTTACCTGGAATTTCATTCATTAAAGGTGAAAAGTGGCTTATGTCAAAAATGAGCGTTTCAGAGCGATTGGAGGCTGTTTTAGCGCTGTACAGTCGCGTAAGGCTGAAAAGTGGCTTATGTGAAAAATGAGCGTTTCAGAGCGAGAGCAGCCTGTTTTTGCACTAAGCTGCATTTCACTGAAAAAAGGTCTTTCAAACAGGTTTACTAGCCTGAACTGGTTGAATTTGGATCTTCTTCATGGCAAATGAGTTTTTACCTGGAATTTCATTCATTAAGGCTGAAAAGTGGGTTATGTCAAAAATGAGCGTTTCAGAGCGATAGGAGGCTGTTTTAGCACTGTACAGTCGCCTAAGGCTGAAAAGTGGCTTATGTGAAAAATGAGCGTTTCAGAGCGAGAGGAGGCTGTTTTAGCGCTGAAAAGTGGCTTATGTGAAAAATGAGCGTTTCAGAGCGAGAGCAGCCTGTTTTTGCACTAAGCTGCATTTCACTGAAAAAAGGTCTTTCAAACAGGTTTACTAGCCTGAACTGGTTGAATTTGGATCTTCTTCATGGCAAAGGAGTTTTTACCTGGAATTTCATTAATTAAAGGTGAAAAGTGGCTTATGTCAAAAATGAGCGTTTCAGAGCGATTGGAGGCTGTTTTAGCGCTGAAAAGTGGCTTATGTGAAAAATGAGCGTTTCAGAGCGAGAGGAGGCTGTTTTTGCACTAAGCTGCATTTCACTGAAAAAAGGTCTTTCAACCAGGTTTACTAGCCTGAACTGCATGAATTTGGATCTTCTTCATGGCAAAGGAGTTTTTACCTGGAATTTCATTCATTAAAGGTGAAAAGTGGCTTATGTCAAAAATGAGCGTTTCAGAGCGATTGGAGGCTGTTTTAGCGCTGAAAAGTGGCTTATGTGAAAAATGAGCGTTTCAGAGCGAGAGCAGCCTGTTTTTGCACTAAGCTGCATTTCACTGAAAAAAGGTCTTTCAAACAGGTTTACTAGCCTGAACTTGTTGAATTTGGATCTTCTTCATGGCAAAGGAGTTTTTACCTGGAATTTAATTCATTAAGGCTGAAAAGTGGGTTATGTGAAAAATGAGCGTTTCAGAGCGATAGGAGGCTGTTTTAGCACTGTACAGTCGCCTAAGGCTGAAAAGTGGCTTATGTGAAAAATGAGCGTTTCAGAGCGAGAGGAGGCTGTTTTAGCACTGTACAGTCGCCTAAGGCTGAAAAGTGACTTATGTGAAAAATGAGCGTTTCAGAGCGAGAGCAGCCTGTTTTTGCACTAAGCTGCATTTCACTGAAAAAAGGTCTTTCAAACAGGTTTACTAGCCTGAACTGGATGAATTTGGATCTTCTTCATGGCAAAGGAGTTTTTACCTGGAATTTCATTCATTAAAGGTGAAAAGTGGCTTATGTCAAAAATGAGCGTTTCAGAGCGATTGGAGGCTGTTTTAGCGCTGAAAAGTGGCTTATGTGAAAAATGAGCGTTTCAGAGCGAGAGCAGCCTGTTTTTGCACTAAGCTGCATTTCACTGAAAAAAGGTCTTTCAAACAGGTTTACTAGCCTGAACTGGTTGAATTTGGATCTTCTTCATGGCAAAGGAGTTTTTACCTGGAATTTCATTCATTAAAGGTGAAAAGTGGCTTATGTCAAAAATGAGCGTTTCAGAGCGATTGGAGGCTGTTTTAGCGCTGAAAAGTGGCTTATGTGAAAAATGAGCGTTTCAGAGCGAGAGCAGCCTGTTTTTGCACTAAGCTGCATTTCACTGAAAAAAGGTCTTTCAAACAGGTTTACTAGCCTGAACTGGTTGAATTTGGATCTTCTTCATGGCAAATGAGTTTTTACCTGGAATTTAATTCATTAAGGCTGAAAAGTGGGTTATGTCAAAAATGAGCGTTTCAGAGCGATAGGAGGCTGTTTTAGCACTGTACAGTCGCCTAAGGCTGAAAAGTGGCTTATGTGAAAAATGAGCGTTTCAGAGCGATTGGAGGCTGTTTTAGCACTGTACAGTCGCCTAAGGCTGAAAAGTGGCTTATGTCAAAAATGAGCGTTTCAGAGCGATTGGAGGCTGTTTTAGCGCTGAAAAGTGGCTTATGTGAAAAATGAGCGTTTCAGAGCGAGAGCAGCCTGTTTTTGCACTAAGCTGCATTTCACTGAAAAAAGGTCTTTCAAACAGGTTTACTAGCCTGAACTGGTTGAATTTGGATCTTCTTCATGGCAAATGAGTTTTTACCTGGAATTTAATTCATTAAGGCTGAAAAGTGGGTTATGTGAAAAATGAGCGTTTCAGAGCGATAGGAGGCTGTTTTAGCACTGTACAGTCGCCTAAGGCTGAAAAGTGGCTTATGTGAAAAATGAGCGTTTCAGAGCGAGAGGAGGCTGTTTTAGCACTGTACAGTCGCCTAAGGCTGAAAAGTGGCTTATGTGAAAAATGAGCGTTTCAGAGCGAGAGGAGGCTGTTTTTGCACTAAGCTGCATTTCACTGAAAAAAGGTCTTTCAACCAGGTTTACTAGCCTGAACTGCATGAATTTGGATCTTCTTCATGGCAAAGGAGTTTTTACCTGGAATTTCATTCATTAAAGGTGAAAAGTGGCTTATGTCAAAAATGAGCGTTTCAGAGCGATTGGAGGCTGTTTTAGCGCTGAAAAGTGGCTTATGTGAAAAATGAGCGTTTCAGAGCGAGAGCAGCCTGTTTTTGCACTAAGCTGCATTTCACTGAAAAAAGGTCTTTCAAACAGGTTTACTAGCCTGAACTGGTTGAATTTGGATCTTCTTCATGGCAAAGGAGTTTTTACCTGGAATTTCATTCATTAAAGGTGAAAAGTGGCTTATGTCAAAAATGAGCGTTTCAGAGCGATTGGAGGCTGTTTTAGCGCTGAAAAGTGGCTTATGTGAAAAATGAGCGTTTCAGAGCGAGAGCAGCCTGTTTTTGCACTAAGCTGCATTTCACTGAAAAAAGGTCTTTCAAACAGGTTTACTAGCCTGAACTGGTTGAATTTGGATCTTCTTCATGGCAAAGGAGTTTTTACCTGGAATTTCATTAATTAAAGGTGAAAAGTGGCTTATGTCAAAAATGAGCGTTTCAGAGCGATTGGAGGCTGTTTTAGCGCTGAAAAGTGGCTTATGTGAAAAATGAGCGTTTCAGAGCGAGAGCAGCCTGTTTTTGCACTAAGCTGCATTTCACTGAAAAAAGGTCTTTCAAACAGGTTTACTAGCCTGAACTGGTTGAATTTGGATCTTCTTCATGGCAAATGAGTTTTTACCTGGAATTTCATTCATTAAGGCTGAAAAGTGGGTTATGTCAAAAATGAGCGTTTCAGAGCGATAGGAGGCTGTTTTAGCACTGTACAGTCGCCTAAGGCTGAAAAGTGGCTTATGTGAAAAATGAGCGTTTCAGAGCGAGAGGAGGCTGTTTTAGCACTGTACAGTCGCCTAAGGCTGAAAAGTGGCTTATGTGAAAAATGAGCGTTTCAGAGCGAGAGGAGGCTGTTTTTGCACTAAGCTGCATTTCACTGAAAAAAGGTCTTTCAAACAGGTTTACTAGCCTGAACTGGATGAATTTGGATCTTCTTCATGGCAAAGGAGTTTTTACCTGGAATTTCATTCATTAAAGGTGAAAAGTGGCTTATGTCAAAAATGAGCGTTTCAGAGCGATTGGAGGCTGTTTTAGCGCTGAAAAGTGGCTTATGTGAAAAATGAGCGTTTCAGAGCGAGAGCAGCCTGTTTTTGCACTAAGCTGCATTTCACTGAAAAAAGGTCTTTCAAACAGGTTTACTAGCCTGAACTGGTTGAATTTGGATCTTCTTCATGGCAAAGGAGTTTTTACCTGGAATTTCATTCATTAAAGGTGAAAAGTGGCTTATGTCAAAAATGAGCGTTTCAGAGCGATTGGAGGCTGTTTTAGCGCTGAAAAGTGGCTTATGTGAAAAATGAGCGTTTCAGAGCGAGAGCAGCCTGTTTTTGCACTAAGCTGCATTTCACTGAAAAAAGGTCTTTCAAACAGGTTTACTAGCCTGAACTGGTTGAATTTGGATCTTCTTCATGGCAAATGAGTTTTTACCTGGAATTTAATTCATTAAGGCTGAAAAGTGGGTTATGTGAAAAATGAGCGTTTCAGAGCGATAGGAGGCTGTTTTAGCACTGTACAGTCGCCTAAGGCTGAAAAGTGGCTTATGTGAAAAATGAGCGTTTCAGAGCGAGAGGAGGCTGTTTTAGCACTGTACAGTCGCCTAAGGCTGAAAAGTGGCTTATGTGAAAAATGAGCGTTTCAGAGCGAGAGGAGGCTGTTTTTGCACTAAGCTGCATTTCACTGAAAAAAGGTCTTTCAACCAGGTTTACTAGCCTGAACTGCATGAATTTGGATCTTCTTCATGGCAAAGGAGTTTTTACCTGGAATTTCATTCATTAAAGGTGAAAAGTGGCTTATGTCAAAAATGAGCGTTTCAGAGCGATTGGAGGCTGTTTTAGCGCTGAAAAGTGGCTTATGTGAAAAATGAGCGTTTCAGAGCGAGAGCAGCCTGTTTTTGCACTAAGCTGCATTTCACTGAAAAAAGGTCTTTCAAACAGGTTTACTA
This sequence comes from Pagrus pagrus, assembly GCF_965226575.1. NCBI lineage: Eukaryota > Metazoa > Chordata > Actinopteri > Spariformes > Sparidae > Pagrus > Pagrus pagrus. The sequence goes on along the minus strand of NW_028175261.1, from coordinate 22,084 downwards.
GCCTGAACTGGTTGAATTTGGATCTTCTTCATGGCAAAGGAGTTTTTACCTGGAATTTCATTCATTAAAGGTGAAAAGTGGCTTATGTCAAAAATGAGCGTTTCAGAGCGATTGGAGGCTGTTTTAGCGCTGAAAAGTGGCTTATGTGAAAAATGAGCGTTTCAGAGCGAGAGCAGCCTGTTTTTGCACTAAGCTGCATTTCACTGAAAAAAGGTCTTTCAAACAGGTTTACTAGCCTGAACTGGTTGAATTTGGATCTTCTTCATGGCAAAGGAGTTTTTACCTGGAATTTCATTCATTAAAGGTGAAAAGTGGCTTATGTCAAAAATGAGCGTTTCAGAGCGATTGGAGGCTGTTTTAGCGCTGAAAAGTGGCTTATGTGAAAAATGAGCGTTTCAGAGCGAGAGCAGCCTGTTTTTGCACTAAGCTGCATTTCACTGAAAAAAGGTCTTTCAAACAGGTTTACTAGCCTGAACTGGTTGAATTTGGATCTTCTTCATGGCAAAGGAGTTTTTACCTGGAATTTCATTCATTAAAGGTGAAAAGTGGCTTATGTCAAAAATGAGCGTTTCAGAGCGATTGGAGGCTGTTTTAGCACTGTACAGTCGCCTAAGGCTGAAAAGTGGCTTATGTCAAAAATGAGCGTTTCAGAGCGATTGGAGGCTGTTTTAGCGCTGAAAAGTGGCTTATGTGAAAAATGAGCGTTTCAGAGCGAGAGCAGCCTGTTTTTGCACTAAGCTGCATTTCACTGAAAAAAGGTCTTTCAAACAGGTTTACTAGCCTGAACTTGTTGAATTTGGATCTTCTTCATGGCAAAGGAGTTTTTACCTGGAATTTAATTCATTAAGGCTGAAAAGTGGGTTATGTCAAAAATGAGCGTTTCAGAGCGATAGGAGGCTGTTTTAGCACTGTACAGTCGCCTAAGGCTGAAAAGTGGCTTATGTGAAAAATGAGCGTTTCAGAGCGAGAGCAGCCTGTTTTTGCACTAAGCTGCATTTCACTGAAAAAAGGTCTTTCAAACAGGTTTACTAGCCTGAACTGGTTGAATTTGGATCTTCTTCATGGCAAAGGAGTTTTTACCTGGAATTTCATTCATTAAAGGTGAAAAGTGGCTTATGTCAAAAATGAGCGTTTCAGAGCGATTGGAGGCTGTTTTAGCACTGTACAGTCGCCTAAGGCTGAAAAGTGGCTTATGTCAAAAATGAGCGTTTCAGAGCGATTGGAGGCTGTTTTAGCGCTGAAAAGTGGCTTATGTGAAAAATGAGCGTTTCAGAGCGAGAGCAGCCTGTTTTTGCACTAAGCTGCATTTCACTGAAAAAAGGTCTTTCAAACAGGTTTACTAGCCTGAACTTGTTGAATTTGGATCTTCTTCATGGCAAAGGAGTTTTTACCTGGAATTTAATTCATTAAGGCTGAAAAGTGGGTTATGTCAAAAATGAGCGTTTCAGAGCGATAGGAGGCTGTTTTAGCACTGTACAGTCGCCTAAGGCTGAAAAGTGGCTTATGTGAAAAATGAGCGTTTCAGAGCGAGAGGAGGCTGTTTTTGCACTAAGCTGCATTTCACTGAAAAAAGGTCTTTCAACCAGGTTTACTAGCCTGAACTGCATGAATTTGGATCTTCTTCATGGCAAAGGAGTTTTTACCTGGAATTTCATTCATTAAAGGTGAAAAGTGGCTTATGTCAAAAATGAGCGTTTCAGAGCGATAGGAGGCTGTTTTAGCACTGTACAGTCGCCTAAGGCTGAAAAGTGGCTTATGTGAAAAATGAGCGTTTCAGAGCGAGAGGAGGCTGTTTTTGCACTAAGCTGCATTTCACTGAAAAAAGGTCTTTCAACCAGGTTTACTAGCCTGAACTGCATGAATTTGGATCTTCTTCATGGCAAAGGAGTTTTTACCTGGAATTTCATTCATTAAAGGTGAAAAGTGGCTTATGTCAAAAATGAGCGTTTCAGAGCGATTGGAGGCTGTTTTAGCGCTGAAAAGTGGCTTATGTGAAAAATGAGCGTTTCAGAGCGAGAGCAGCCTGTTTTTGCACTAAGCTGCATTTCACTGAAAAAAGGTCTTTCAAACAGGTTTACTAGCCTGAACTGGTTGAATTTGGATCTTCTTCATGGCAAAGGAGTTTTTACCTGGAATTTCATTCATTAAAGGTGAAAAGTGGCTTATGTCAAAAATGAGCGTTTCAGAGCGATTGGAGGCTGTTTTAGCGCTGTACAGTCGCGTAAGGCTGAAAAGTGGCTTATGTGAAAAATGAGCGTTTCAGAGCGAGAGCAGCCTGTTTTTGCACTAAGCTGCATTTCACTGAAAAAAGGTCTTTCAAACAGGTTTACTAGCCTGAACTGGTTGAATTTGGATCTTCTTCATGGCAAATGAGTTTTTACCTGGAATTTCATTCATTAAGGCTGAAAAGTGGGTTATGTCAAAAATGAGCGTTTCAGAGCGATAGGAGGCTGTTTTAGCACTGTACAGTCGCCTAAGGCTGAAAAGTGGCTTATGTGAAAAATGAGCGTTTCAGAGCGAGAGGAGGCTGTTTTAGCGCTGAAAAGTGGCTTATGTGAAAAATGAGCGTTTCAGAGCGAGAGCAGCCTGTTTTTGCACTAAGCTGCATTTCACTGAAAAAAGGTCTTTCAAACAGGTTTACTAGCCTGAACTGGTTGAATTTGGATCTTCTTCATGGCAAAGGAGTTTTTACCTGGAATTTCATTAATTAAAGGTGAAAAGTGGCTTATGTCAAAAATGAGCGTTTCAGAGCGATTGGAGGCTGTTTTAGCGCTGAAAAGTGGCTTATGTGAAAAATGAGCGTTTCAGAGCGAGAGGAGGCTGTTTTTGCACTAAGCTGCATTTCACTGAAAAAAGGTCTTTCAACCAGGTTTACTAGCCTGAACTGCATGAATTTGGATCTTCTTCATGGCAAAGGAGTTTTTACCTGGAATTTCATTCATTAAAGGTGAAAAGTGGCTTATGTCAAAAATGAGCGTTTCAGAGCGATTGGAGGCTGTTTTAGCGCTGAAAAGTGGCTTATGTGAAAAATGAGCGTTTCAGAGCGAGAGCAGCCTGTTTTTGCACTAAGCTGCATTTCACTGAAAAAAGGTCTTTCAAACAGGTTTACTAGCCTGAACTTGTTGAATTTGGATCTTCTTCATGGCAAAGGAGTTTTTACCTGGAATTTAATTCATTAAGGCTGAAAAGTGGGTTATGTGAAAAATGAGCGTTTCAGAGCGATAGGAGGCTGTTTTAGCACTGTACAGTCGCCTAAGGCTGAAAAGTGGCTTATGTGAAAAATGAGCGTTTCAGAGCGAGAGGAGGCTGTTTTAGCACTGTACAGTCGCCTAAGGCTGAAAAGTGACTTATGTGAAAAATGAGCGTTTCAGAGCGAGAGCAGCCTGTTTTTGCACTAAGCTGCATTTCACTGAAAAAAGGTCTTTCAAACAGGTTTACTAGCCTGAACTGGATGAATTTGGATCTTCTTCATGGCAAAGGAGTTTTTACCTGGAATTTCATTCATTAAAGGTGAAAAGTGGCTTATGTCAAAAATGAGCGTTTCAGAGCGATTGGAGGCTGTTTTAGCGCTGAAAAGTGGCTTATGTGAAAAATGAGCGTTTCAGAGCGAGAGCAGCCTGTTTTTGCACTAAGCTGCATTTCACTGAAAAAAGGTCTTTCAAACAGGTTTACTAGCCTGAACTGGTTGAATTTGGATCTTCTTCATGGCAAAGGAGTTTTTACCTGGAATTTCATTCATTAAAGGTGAAAAGTGGCTTATGTCAAAAATGAGCGTTTCAGAGCGATTGGAGGCTGTTTTAGCGCTGAAAAGTGGCTTATGTGAAAAATGAGCGTTTCAGAGCGATAGGAGGCTGTTTTAGCACTGTACAGTCGCCTAAGGCTGAAAAGTGGCTTATGTGAAAAATGAGCGTTTCAGAGCGAGAGGAGGCTGTTTTAGCACTGTACAGTCGCCTAAGGCTGAAAAGTGGCTTATGTGAAAAATGAGCGTTTCAGAGCGAGAGGAGGCTGTTTTTGCACTAAGCTGCATTTCACTGAAAAAAGGTCTTTCAACCAGGTTTACTAGCCTGAACTGCATGAATTTGGATCTTCTTCATGGCAAAGGAGTTTTTACCTGGAATTTCATTCATTAAAGGTGAAAAGTGGCTTATGTCAAAAATGAGCGTTTCAGAGCGATTGGAGGCTGTTTTAGCGCTGAAAAGTGGCTTATGTGAAAAATGAGCGTTTCAGAGCGAGAGCAGCCTGTTTTTGCACTAAGCTGCATTTCACTGAAAAAAGGTCTTTCAAACAGGTTTACTAGCCTGAACTGGTTGAATTTGGATCTTCTTCATGGCAAAGGAGTTTTTACCTGGAATTTCATTCATTAAAGGTGAAAAGTGGCTTATGTCAAAAATGAGCGTTTCAGAGCGATTGGAGGCTGTTTTAGCGCTGAAAAGTGGCTTATGTGAAAAATGAGCGTTTCAGAGCGAGAGCAGCCTGTTTTTGCACTAAGCTGCATTTCACTGAAAAAAGGTCTTTCAAACAGGTTTACTAGCCTGAACTGGTTGAATTTGGATCTTCTTCATGGCAAAGGAGTTTTTACCTGGAATTTCATTCATTAAAGGTGAAAAGTGGCTTATGTCAAAAATGAGCGTTTCAGAGCGATTGGAGGCTGTTTTAGCGCTGAAAAGTGGCTTATGTGAAAAATGAGCGTTTCAGAGCGAGAGCAGCCTGTTTTTGCACTAAGCTGCATTTCACTGAAAAAAGGTCTTTCAAACAGGTTTACTAGCCTGAACTGGTTGAATTTGGATCTTCTTCATGGCAAAGGAGTTTTTACCTGGAATTTCATTCATTAAAGGTGAAAAGTGGCTTATGTCAAAAATGAGCGTTTCAGAGCGATTGGAGGCTGTTTTAGCACTGTACAGTCGCCTAAGGCTGAAAAGTGGCTTATGTCAAAAATGAGCGTTTCAGAGCGATTGGAGGCTGTTTTAGCGCTGAAAAGTGGCTTATGTGAAAAATGAGCGTTTCAGAGCGAGAGCAGCCTGTTTTTGCACTAAGCTGCATTTCACTGAAAAAAGGTCTTTCAAACAGGTTTACTAGCCTGAACTTGTTGAATTTGGATCTTCTTCATGGCAAAGGAGTTTTTACCTGGAATTTCATTCATTAAAGGTGAAAAGTGGCTTATGTCAAAAATGAGCGTTTCAGAGCGATAGGAGGCTGTTTTAGCACTGTACAGTCGCCTAAGGCTGAAAAGTGGCTTATGTGAAAAATGAGCGTTTCAGAGCGAGAGGAGGCTGTTTTTGCACTAAGCTGCATTTCACTGAAAAAAGGTCTTTCAACCAGGTTTACTAGCCTGAACTGCATGAATTTGGATCTTCTTCATGGCAAAGGAGTTTTTACCTGGAATTTCATTCATTAAAGGTGAAAAGTGGCTTATGTCAAAAATGAGCGTTTCAGAGCGATTGGAGGCTGTTTTAGCGCTGAAAAGTGGCTTATGTGAAAAATGAGCGTTTCAGAGCGAGAGCAGCCTGTTTTTGCACTAAGCTGCATTTCACTGAAAAAAGGTCTTTCAAACAGGTTTACTAGCCTGAACTGGTTGAATTTGGATCTTCTTCATGGCAAAGGAGTTTTTACCTGGAATTTAATTCATTAAGGCTGAAAAGTGGGTTATGTCAAAAATGAGCGTTTCAGAGCGATAGGAGGCTGTTTTAGCACTGTACAGTCGCGTAAGGCTGAAAAGTGGCTTATGTGAAAAATGAGCGTTTCAGAGCGAGAGCAGCCTGTTTTTGCACTAAGCTGCATTTCACTGAAAAAAGGTCTTTCAAACAGGTTTACTAGCCTGAACTGGTTGAATTTGGATCTTCTTCATGGCAAATGAGTTTTTACCTGGAATTTCATTCATTAAGGCTGAAAAGTGGGTTATGTCAAAAATGAGCGTTTCAGAGCGATAGGAGGCTGTTTTAGCACTGTACAGTCGCCTAAGGCTGAAAAGTGGCTTATGTGAAAAATGAGCGTTTCAGAGCGAGAGGAGGCTGTTTTAGCGCTGAAAAGTGGCTTATGTGAAAAATGAGCGTTTCAGAGCGAGAGCAGCCTGTTTTTGCACTAAGCTGCATTTCACTGAAAAAAGGTCTTTCAAACAGGTTTACTAGCCTGAACTGGTTGAATTTGGATCTTCTTCATGGCAAAGGAGTTTTTACCTGGAATTTCATTAATTAAAGGTGAAAAGTGGCTTATGTCAAAAATGAGCGTTTCAGAGCGATTGGAGGCTGTTTTAGCGCTGAAAAGTGGCTTATGTGAAAAATGAGCGTTTCAGAGCGAGAGGAGGCTGTTTTTGCACTAAGCTGCATTTCACTGAAAAAAGGTCTTTCAACCAGGTTTACTAGCCTGAACTGCATGAATTTGGATCTTCTTCATGGCAAAGGAGTTTTTACCTGGAATTTCATTCATTAAAGGTGAAAAGTGGCTTATGTCAAAAATGAGCGTTTCAGAGCGATTGGAGGCTGTTTTAGCGCTGAAAAGTGGCTTATGTGAAAAATGAGCGTTTCAGAGCGAGAGCAGCCTGTTTTTGCACTAAGCTGCATTTCACTGAAAAAAGGTCTTTCAAACAGGTTTACTAGCCTGAACTTGTTGAATTTGGATCTTCTTCATGGCAAAGGAGTTTTTACCTGGAATTTAATTCATTAAGGCTGAAAAGTGGGTTATGTGAAAAATGAGCGTTTCAGAGCGATAGGAGGCTGTTTTAGCACTGTACAGTCGCCTAAGGCTGAAAAGTGGCTTATGTGAAAAATGAGCGTTTCAGAGCGAGAGGAGGCTGTTTTAGCACTGTACAGTCGCCTAAGGCTGAAAAGTGGCTTATGTGAAAAATGAGCGTTTCAGAGCGAGAGCAGCCTGTTTTTGCACTAAGCTGCATTTCACTGAAAAAAGGTCTTTCAAACAGGTTTACTAGCCTGAACTGGATGAATTTGGATCTTCTTCATGGCAAAGGAGTTTTTACCTGGAATTTCATTCATTAAAGGTGAAAAGTGGCTTATGTCAAAAATGAGCGTTTCAGAGCGATTGGAGGCTGTTTTAGCGCTGAAAAGTGGCTTATGTGAAAAATGAGCGTTTCAGAGCGAGAGCAGCCTGTTTTTGCACTAAGCTGCATTTCACTGAAAAAAGGTCTTTCAAACAGGTTTACTAGCCTGAACTGGTTGAATTTGGATCTTCTTCATGGCAAAGGAGTTTTTACCTGGAATTTCATTCATTAAAGGTGAAAAGTGGCTTATGTCAAAAATGAGCGTTTCAGAGCGATTGGAGGCTGTTTTAGCGCTGAAAAGTGGCTTATGTGAAAAATGAGCGTTTCAGAGCGAGAGCAGCCTGTTTTTGCACTAAGCTGCATTTCACTGAAAAAAGGTCTTTCAAACAGTTTTACTAGCCTGAACTGGTTGAATTTGGATCTTCTTCATGGCAAATGAGTTTTTACCTGGAATTTAATTCATTAAGGCTGAAAAGTGGGTTATGTCAAAAATGAGCGTTTCAGAGCGATAGGAGGCTGTTTTAGCACTGTACAGTCGCCTAAGGCTGAAAAGTGGCTTATGTGAAAAATGAGCGTTTCAGAGCGAGAGGAGGCTGTTTTAGCACTGTACAGTCGCCTAAGGCTGAAAAGTGGCTTATGTGAAAAATGAGCGTTTCAGAGCGAGAGCAGGCTGTTTTTGCACTAAGCTGCATTTCACTGAAAAAAGGTCTTTCAACCAGGTTTACTAGCCTGAACTGCATGAATTTGGATCTTCTTCATGGCAAAGGAGTTTTTACCTGGAATTTCATTCATTAAAGGTGAAAAGTGGCTTATGTCAAAAATGAGCGTTTCAGAGCGATAGGAGGCTGTTTTAGCACTGTACAGTCGCCTAAGGCTGAAAAGTGGCTTATGTGAAAAATGAGCGTTTCAGAGCGAGAGCAGCCTGTTTTTGCACTAAGCTGCATTTCACTGAAAAAAGGTCTTTCAAACAGGTTTACTAGCCTGAACTGGTTGAATTTGGATCTTCTTCATGGCAAATGAGTTTTTACCTGGAATTTAATTCATTAAGGCTGAAAAGTGGGTTATGTCAAAAATGAGCGTTTCAGAGCGATAGGAGGCTGTTTTAGCACTGTACAGTCGCCTAAGGCTGAAAAGTGGCTTATGTGAAAAATGAGCGTTTCAGAGCGAGAGGAGGCTGTTTTTGCACTAAGCTGCATTTCACTGAAAAAAGGTCTTTCAAACAGGTTTACTAGCCTGAACTGGATGAATTTGGATCTTCTTCATGGCAAAGGAGTTTTTACCTGGAATTTCATTCATTAAAGGTGAAAAGTGGCTTATGTCAAAAATGAGCGTTTCAGAGCGATTGGAGGCTGTTTTAGCGCTGAAAAGTGGCTTATGTGAAAAATGAGCGTTTCAGAGCGAGAGCAGCCTGTTTTTGCACTAAGCTGCATTTCACTGAAAAAAGGTCTTTCAAACAGGTTTACTAGCCTGAACTGGTTGAATTTGGATCTTCTTCATGGCAAAGGAGTTTTTACCTGGAATTTCATTCATTAAAGGTGAAAAGTGGCTTATGTCAAAAATGAGCGTTTCAGAGCGATTGGAGGCTGTTTTAGCGCTGAAAAGTGGCTTATGTGAAAAATGAGCGTTTCAGAGCGAGAGCAGCCTGTTTTTGCACTAAGCTGCATTTCACTGAAAAAAGGTCTTTCAAACAGGTTTACTAGCCTGAACTGGTTGAATTTGGATCTTCTTCATGGCAAATGAGTTTTTACCTGGAATTTAATTCATTAAGGCTGAAAAGTGGGTTATGTCAAAAATGAGCGTTTCAGAGCGATAGGAGGCTGTTTTAGCACTGTACAGTCGCCTAAGGCTGAAAAGTGGCTTATGTGAAAAATGAGCGTTTCAGAGCGAGAGGAGGCTGTTTTAGCACTGTACAGTCGCCTAAGGCTGAAAAGTGGCTTATGTGAAAAATGAGCGTTTCAGAGCGAGAGCAGCCTGTTTTTGCACTAAGCTGCATTTCACTGAAAAAAGGTCTTTCAACCAGGTTTACTAGCCTGAACTGCATGAATTTGGATCTTCTTCATGGCAAAGGAGTTTTTACCTGGAATTTCATTCATTAAAGGTGAAAAGTGGCTTATGTCAAAAATGAGCGTTTCAGAGCGATAGGAGGCTGTTTTAGCACTGTACAGTCGCCTAAGGCTGAAAAGTGGCTTATGTGAAAAATGAGCGTTTCAGAGCGAGAGCAGCCTGTTTTTGCACTAAGCTGCATTTCACTGAAAAAAGGTCTTTCAAACAGGTTTACTAGCCTGAACTGGATGAATTTGGATCTTCTTCATGGCAAAGGAGTTTTTACCTGGAATTTCATTCATTAAAGGTGAAAAGTGGCTCATGTCAAAAATGAGCGTTTCAGAGCTATTGGAGGCTGTTTTAGCGCTGAAAAGTGGCTTATGTGAAAAATGAGCGTTTCAGAGCGAGAGCAGCCTGTTTTTGCACTAAGCTGCATTTCACTGAAAAAAGGTCTTTCAAACAGGTTTACTAGCCTGAACTGGTTGAATTTGGATCTTCTTCATGGCAAAGGAGTTTTTACCTGGAATTTCATTCATTAAAGGTGAAAAGTGGCTTATGTCAAAAATGAGCGTTTCAGAGCGATTGGAGGCTGTTTTAGCGCTGAAAAGTGGCTTATGTGAAAAATGAGCGTTTCAGAGCGAGAGCAGCCTGTTTTTGCACTAAGCTGCATTTCACTGAAAAAAGGTCTTTCAAACAGGTTTACTAGCCTGAACTGGTTGAATTTGGATCTTCTTCATGGCAAATGAGTTTTTACCTGGAATTTAATTCATTAAGGCTGAAAAGTGGGTTATGTCAAAAATGAGCGTTTCAGAGCGATAGGAGGCTGTTTTAGCACTGTACAGTCGCCTAAGGCTGAAAAGTGGCTTATGTGAAAAATGAGCGTTTCAGAGCGAGAGGAGGCTGTTTTTGCACTAAGCTGCATTTCACTGAAAAAAGGTCTTTCAACCAGGTTTACTAGCCTGAACTGCATGAATTTGGATCTTCTTCATGGCAAAGGAGTTTTTACCTGGAATTTCATTCATTAAAGGTGAAAAGTGGCTTATGTCAAAAATGAGCGTTTCAGAGCGATAGGAGGCTGTTTTAGCACTGTACAGTCGCCTAAGGCTGAAAAGTGACTTATGTGAAAAATGAGCGTTTCAGAGCGAGAGCAGCCTGTTTTTGCACTAAGCTGCATTTCACTGAAAAAAGGTCTTTCAAACAGGTTTACTAGCCTGAACTGGATGAATTTGGATCTTCTTCATGGCAAAGGAGTTTTTACCTGGAATTTCATTCATTAAAGGTGAAAAGTGGCTTATGTCAAAAATGAGCGTTTCAGAGCGATTGGAGGCTGTTTTAGCGCTGAAAAGTGGCTTATGTGAAAAATGAGCGTTTCAGAGCGAGAGCAGCCTGTTTTTGCACTAAGCTGCATTTCACTGAAAAAAGGTCTTTCAAACAGGTTTACTAGCCTGAACTGGTTGAATTTGGATCTTCTTCATGGCAAAGGAGTTTTTACCTGGAATTTCATTCATTAAAGGTGAAAAGTGGCTTATGTCAAAAATGAGCGTTTCAGAGCGATTGGAGGCTGTTTTAGCGCTGAAAAGTGGCTTATGTGAAAAATGAGCGTTTCAGAGCGATAGGAGGCTGTTTTAGCACTGTACAGTCGCCTAAGGCTGAAAAGTGGCTTATGTGAAAAATGAGCGTTTCAGAGCGAGAGGAGGCTGTTTTAGCACTGTACAGTCGCCTAAGGCTGAAAAGTGGCTTATGTGAAAAATGAGCGTTTCAGAGCGAGAGGAGGCTGTTTTTGCACTAAGCTGCATTTCACTGAAAAAAGGTCTTTCAACCAGGTTTACTAGCCTGAACTGCATGAATTTGGATCTTCTTCATGGCAAAGGAGTTTTTACCTGGAATTTCATTCATTAAAGGTGAAAAGTGGCTTATGTCAAAAATGAGCGTTTCAGAGCGATTGGAGGCTGTTTTAGCGCTGAAAAGTGGCTTATGTGAAAAATGAGCGTTTCAGAGCGAGAGCAGCCTGTTTTTGCACTAAGCTGCATTTCACTGAAAAAAGGTCTTTCAAACAGGTTTACTAGCCTGAACTGGTTGAATTTGGATCTTCTTCATGGCAAAGGAGTTTTTACCTGGAATTTCATTCATTAAAGGTGAAAAGTGGCTTATGTCAAAAATGAGCGTTTCAGAGCGATTGGAGGCTGTTTTAGCGCTGAAAAGTGGCTTATGTGAAAAATGAGCGTTTCAGAGCGAGAGCAGCCTGTTTTTGCACTAAGCTGCATTTCACTGAAAAAAGGTCTTTCAAACAGGTTTACTAGCCTGAACTGGTTGAATTTGGATCTTCTTCATGGCAAAGGAGTTTTTACCTGGAATTTCATTCATTAAAGGTGAAAAGTGGCTTATGTCAAAAATGAGCGTTTCAGAGCGATTGGAGGCTGTTTTAGCGCTGAAAAGTGGCTTATGTGAAAAATGAGCGTTTCAGAGCGAGAGCAGCCTGTTTTTGCACTAAGCTGCATTTCACTGAAAAAAGGTCTTTCAAACAGGTTTACTAGCCTGAACTGGTTGAATTTGGATCTTCTTCATGGCAAAGGAGTTTTTACCTGGAATTTCATTCATTAAAGGTGAAAAGTGGCTTATGTCAAAAATGAGCGTTTCAGAGCGATTGGAGGCTGTTTTAGCACTGTACAGTCGCCTAAGGCTGAAAAGTGGCTTATGTCAAAAATGAGCGTTTCAGAGCGATTGGAGGCTGTTTTAGCGCTGAAAAGTGGCTTATGTGAAAAATGAGCGTTTCAGAGCGATAGGAGGCTGTTTTAGCACTGTACAGTCGCCTAAGGCTGAAAAGTGGCTTATGTGAAAAATGAGCGTTTCAGAGCGAGAGGAGGCTGTTTTTGCACTAAGCTGCATTTCACTGAAAAAAGGTCTTTCAACCAGGTTTACTAGCCTGAACTGCATGAATTTGGATCTTCTTCATGGCAAAGGAGTTTTTACCTGGAATTTCATTCATTAAAGGTGAAAAGTGGCTTATGTCAAAAATGAGCGTTTCAGAGCGATAGGAGGCTGTTTTAGCACTGTACAGTCGCCTAAGGCTGAAAAGTGGCTTATGTGAAAAATGAGCGTTTCAGAGCGAGAGGAGGCTGTTTTTGCACTAAGCTGCATTTCACTGAAAAAAGGTCTTTCAACCAGGTTTACTAGCCTGAACTGCATGAATTTGGATCTTCTTCATGGCAAAGGAGTTTTTACCTGGAATTTCATTCATTAAAGGTGAAAAGTGGCTTATGTCAAAAATGAGCGTTTCAGAGCGATTGGAGGCTGTTTTAGCGCTGAAAAGTGGCTTATGTGAAAAATGAGCGTTTCAGAGCGAGAGCAGCCTGTTTTTGCACTAAGCTGCATTTCACTGAAAAAAGGTCTTTCAAACAGGTTTACTAGCCTGAACTGGTTGAATTTGGATCTTCTTCATGGCAAATGAGTTTTTACCTGGAATTTCATTCATTAAGGCTGAAAAGTGGGTTATGTCAAAAATGAGCGTTTCAGAGCGATAGGAGGCTGTTTTAGCACTGTACAGTCGCCTAAGGCTGAAAAGTGGCTTATGTGAAAAATGAGCGTTTCAGAGCGAGAGGAGGCTGTTTTAGCGCTGAAAAGTGGCTTATGTGAAAAATGAGCGTTTCAGAGCGAGAGCAGCCTGTTTTTGCACTAAGCTGCATTTCACTGAAAAAAGGTCTTTCAAACAGGTTTACTAGCCTGAACTGGTTGAATTTGGATCTTCTTCATGGCAAAGGAGTTTTTACCTGGAATTTCATTAATTAAAGGTGAAAAGTGGCTTATGTCAAAAATGAGCGTTTCAGAGCGATTGGAGGCTGTTTTAGCGCTGAAAAGTGGCTTATGTGAAAAATGAGCGTTTCAGAGCGAGAGGAGGCTGTTTTTGCACTAAGCTGCATTTCACTGAAAAAAGGTCTTTCAACCAGGTTTACTAGCCTGAACTGCATGAATTTGGATCTTCTTCATGGCAAAGGAGTTTTTACCTGGAATTTCATTCATTAAAGGTGAAAAGTGGCTTATGTCAAAAATGAGCGTTTCAGAGCGATTGGAGGCTGTTTTAGCGCTGAAAAGTGGCTTATGTGAAAAATGAGCGTTTCAGAGCGAGAGCAGCCTGTTTTTGCACTAAGCTGCATTTCACTGAAAAAAGGTCTTTCAAACAGGTTTACTAGCCTGAACTTGTTGAATTTGGATCTTCTTCATGGCAAAGGAGTTTTTACCTGGAATTTAATTCATTAAGGCTGAAAAGTGGGTTATGTGAAAAATGAGCGTTTCAGAGCGATAGGAGGCTGTTTTAGCACTGTACAGTCGCCTAAGGCTGAAAAGTGGCTTATGTGAAAAATGAGCGTTTCAGAGCGAGAGCAGCCTGTTTTTGCACTAAGCTGCATTTCACTGAAAAAAGGTCTTTCAAACAGGTTTACTAGCCTGAACTGGTTGAATTTGGATCTTCTTCATGGCAAAGGAGTTTTTACCTGGAATTTCATTCATTAAAGGTGAAAAGTGGCTTATGTCAAAAATGAGCGTTTCAGAGCGATTGGAGGCTGTTTTAGCGCTGAAAAGTGGCTTATGTGAAAAATGAGCGTTTCAGAGCGAGAGCAGCCTGTTTTTGCACTAAGCTGCATTTCACTGAAAAAAGGTCTTTCAAACAGGTTTACTAGCCTGAACTGGTTGAATTTGGATCTTCTTCATGGCAAATGAGTTTTTACCTGGAATTTAATTCATTAAGGCTGAAAAGTGGGTTATGTCAAAAATGAGCGTTTCAGAGCGATAGGAGGCTGTTTTAGCACTGTACAGTCGCCTAAGGCTGAAAAGTGGCTTATGTGAAAAATGAGCGTTTCAGAGCGATTGGAGGCTGTTTTAGCACTGTACAGTCGCCTAAGGCTGAAAAGTGGCTTATGTCAAAAATGAGCGTTTCAGAGCGATTGGAGGCTGTTTTAGCGCTGAAAAGTGGCTTATGTGAAAAATGAGCGTTTCAGAGCGAGAGCAGCCTGTTTTTGCACTAAGCTGCATTTCACTGAAAAAAGGTCTTTCAAACAGGTTTACTAGCCTGAACTGGTTGAATTTGGATCTTCTTCATGGCAAATGAGTTTTTACCTGGAATTTAATTCATTAAGGCTGAAAAGTGGGTTATGTGAAAAATGAGCGTTTCAGAGCGATAGGAGGCTGTTTTAGCACTGTACAGTCGCCTAAGGCTGAAAAGTGGCTTATGTGAAAAATGAGCGTTTCAGAGCGAGAGGAGGCTGTTTTAGCACTGTACAGTCGCCTAAGGCTGAAAAGTGGCTTATGTGAAAAATGAGCGTTTCAGAGCGAGAGGAGGCTGTTTTTGCACTAAGCTGCATTTCACTGAAAAAAGGTCTTTCAACCAGGTTTACTAGCCTGAACTGCATGAATTTGGATCTTCTTCATGGCAAAGGAGTTTTTACCTGGAATTTCATTCATTAAAGGTGAAAAGTGGCTTATGTCAAAAATGAGCGTTTCAGAGCGATTGGAGGCTGTTTTAGCGCTGAAAAGTGGCTTATGTGAAAAATGAGCGTTTCAGAGCGAGAGCAGCCTGTTTTTGCACTAAGCTGCATTTCACTGAAAAAAGGTCTTTCAAACAGGTTTACTAGCCTGAACTGGTTGAATTTGGATCTTCTTCATGGCAAAGGAGTTTTTACCTGGAATTTCATTCATTAAAGGTGAAAAGTGGCTTATGTCAAAAATGAGCGTTTCAGAGCGATTGGAGGCTGTTTTAGCGCTGAAAAGTGGCTTATGTGAAAAATGAGCGTTTCAGAGCGAGAGCAGCCTGTTTTTGCACTAAGCTGCATTTCACTGAAAAAAGGTCTTTCAAACAGGTTTACTAGCCTGAACTGGTTGAATTTGGATCTTCTTCATGGCAAAGGAGTTTTTACCTGGAATTTCATTAATTAAAGGTGAAAAGTGGCTTATGTCAAAAATGAGCGTTTCAGAGCGATTGGAGGCTGTTTTAGCGCTGAAAAGTGGCTTATGTGAAAAATGAGCGTTTCAGAGCGAGAGCAGCCTGTTTTTGCACTAAGCTGCATTTCACTGAAAAAAGGTCTTTCAAACAGGTTTACTAGCCTGAACTGGTTGAATTTGGATCTTCTTCATGGCAAATGAGTTTTTACCTGGAATTTCATTCATTAAGGCTGAAAAGTGGGTTATGTCAAAAATGAGCGTTTCAGAGCGATAGGAGGCTGTTTTAGCACTGTACAGTCGCCTAAGGCTGAAAAGTGGCTTATGTGAAAAATGAGCGTTTCAGAGCGAGAGGAGGCTGTTTTAGCACTGTACAGTCGCCTAAGGCTGAAAAGTGGCTTATGTGAAAAATGAGCGTTTCAGAGCGAGAGGAGGCTGTTTTTGCACTAAGCTGCATTTCACTGAAAAAAGGTCTTTCAAACAGGTTTACTAGCCTGAACTGGATGAATTTGGATCTTCTTCATGGCAAAGGAGTTTTTACCTGGAATTTCATTCATTAAAGGTGAAAAGTGGCTTATGTCAAAAATGAGCGTTTCAGAGCGATTGGAGGCTGTTTTAGCGCTGAAAAGTGGCTTATGTGAAAAATGAGCGTTTCAGAGCGAGAGCAGCCTGTTTTTGCACTAAGCTGCATTTCACTGAAAAAAGGTCTTTCAAACAGGTTTACTAGCCTGAACTGGTTGAATTTGGATCTTCTTCATGGCAAAGGAGTTTTTACCTGGAATTTCATTCATTAAAGGTGAAAAGTGGCTTATGTCAAAAATGAGCGTTTCAGAGCGATTGGAGGCTGTTTTAGCGCTGAAAAGTGGCTTATGTGAAAAATGAGCGTTTCAGAGCGAGAGCAGCCTGTTTTTGCACTAAGCTGCATTTCACTGAAAAAAGGTCTTTCAAACAGGTTTACTAGCCTGAACTGGTTGAATTTGGATCTTCTTCATGGCAAATGAGTTTTTACCTGGAATTTAATTCATTAAGGCTGAAAAGTGGGTTATGTGAAAAATGAGCGTTTCAGAGCGATAGGAGGCTGTTTTAGCACTGTACAGTCGCCTAAGGCTGAAAAGTGGCTTATGTGAAAAATGAGCGTTTCAGAGCGAGAGGAGGCTGTTTTAGCACTGTACAGTCGCCTAAGGCTGAAAAGTGGCTTATGTGAAAAATGAGCGTTTCAGAGCGAGAGGAGGCTGTTTTTGCACTAAGCTGCATTTCACTGAAAAAAGGTCTTTCAACCAGGTTTACTAGCCTGAACTGCATGAATTTGGATCTTCTTCATGGCAAAGGAGTTTTTACCTGGAATTTCATTCATTAAAGGTGAAAAGTGGCTTATGTCAAAAATGAGCGTTTCAGAGCGATTGGAGGCTGTTTTAGCGCTGAAAAGTGGCTTATGTGAAAAATGAGCGTTTCAGAGCGAGAGCAGCCTGTTTTTGCACTAAGCTGCATTTCACTGAAAAAAGGTCTTTCAAACAGGTTTACTAGCCTGAACTGGTTGAATTTGGATCTTCTTCATGGCAAAGGAGTTTTTACCTGGAATTTCATTCATTAAAGGTGAAAAGTGGCTTATGTCAAAAATGAGCGTTTCAGAGCGATTGGAGGCTGTTTTAGCGCTGAAAAGTGGCTTATGTGAAAAATGAGCGTTTCAGAGCGAGAGCAGCCTGTTTTTGCACTAAGCTGCATTTCACTGAAAAAAGGTCTTTCAAACAGGTTTACTAGCCTGAACTGGTTGAATTTGGATCTTCTTCATGGCAAAGGAGTTTTTACCTGGAATTTCATTCATTAAAGGTGAAAAGTGGCTTATGTCAAAAATGAGCGTTTCAGAGCGATTGGAGGCTGTTTTAGCGCTGAAAAGTGGCTTATGTGAAAAATGAGCGTTTCAGAGCGAGAGCAGCCTGTTTTTGCACTAAGCTGCATTTCACTGAAAAAAGGTCTTTCAAACAGGTTTACTAGCCTGAACTGGTTGAATTTGGATCTTCTTCATGGCAAAGGAGTTTTTACCTGGAATTTCATTCATTAAAGGTGAAAAGTGGCTTATGTCAAAAATGAGCGTTTCAGAGCGATTGGAGGCTGTTTTAGCACTGTACAGTCGCCTAAGGCTGAAAAGTGGCTTATGTCAAAAATGAGCGTTTCAGAGCGATTGGAGGCTGTTTTAGCGCTGAAAAGTGGCTTA
Organism: Pagrus pagrus; assembly: GCF_965226575.1. NCBI lineage: Eukaryota > Metazoa > Chordata > Actinopteri > Spariformes > Sparidae > Pagrus > Pagrus pagrus. The sequence continues at coordinate 4,910 of NW_028175261.1, read as the reverse complement.
TGTGAAAAATGAGCGTTTCAGAGCGAGAGCAGCCTGTTTTTGCACTAAGCTGCATTTCACTGAAAAAAGGTCTTTCAAACAGGTTTACTAGCCTGAACTTGTTGAATTTGGATCTTCTTCATGGCAAAGGAGTTTTTACCTGGAATTTAATTCATTAAGGCTGAAAAGTGGGTTATGTCAAAAATGAGCGTTTCAGAGCGATAGGAGGCTGTTTTAGCACTGTACAGTCGCCTAAGGCTGAAAAGTGGCTTATGTGAAAAATGAGCGTTTCAGAGCGAGAGCAGCCTGTTTTTGCACTAAGCTGCATTTCACTGAAAAAAGGTCTTTCAAACAGGTTTACTAGCCTGAACTGGTTGAATTTGGATCTTCTTCATGGCAAAGGAGTTTTTACCTGGAATTTCATTCATTAAAGGTGAAAAGTGGCTTATGTCAAAAATGAGCGTTTCAGAGCGATTGGAGGCTGTTTTAGCACTGTACAGTCGCCTAAGGCTGAAAAGTGGCTTATGTCAAAAATGAGCGTTTCAGAGCGATTGGAGGCTGTTTTAGCGCTGAAAAGTGGCTTATGTGAAAAATGAGCGTTTCAGAGCGAGAGCAGCCTGTTTTTGCACTAAGCTGCATTTCACTGAAAAAAGGTCTTTCAAACAGGTTTACTAGCCTGAACTTGTTGAATTTGGATCTTCTTCATGGCAAAGGAGTTTTTACCTGGAATTTAATTCATTAAGGCTGAAAAGTGGGTTATGTCAAAAATGAGCGTTTCAGAGCGATAGGAGGCTGTTTTAGCACTGTACAGTCGCCTAAGGCTGAAAAGTGGCTTATGTGAAAAATGAGCGTTTCAGAGCGAGAGGAGGCTGTTTTTGCACTAAGCTGCATTTCACTGAAAAAAGGTCTTTCAACCAGGTTTACTAGCCTGAACTGCATGAATTTGGATCTTCTTCATGGCAAAGGAGTTTTTACCTGGAATTTCATTCATTAAAGGTGAAAAGTGGCTTATGTCAAAAATGAGCGTTTCAGAGCGATAGGAGGCTGTTTTAGCACTGTACAGTCGCCTAAGGCTGAAAAGTGGCTTATGTGAAAAATGAGCGTTTCAGAGCGAGAGGAGGCTGTTTTTGCACTAAGCTGCATTTCACTGAAAAAAGGTCTTTCAACCAGGTTTACTAGCCTGAACTGCATGAATTTGGATCTTCTTCATGGCAAAGGAGTTTTTACCTGGAATTTCATTCATTAAAGGTGAAAAGTGGCTTATGTCAAAAATGAGCGTTTCAGAGCGATTGGAGGCTGTTTTAGCGCTGAAAAGTGGCTTATGTGAAAAATGAGCGTTTCAGAGCGAGAGCAGCCTGTTTTTGCACTAAGCTGCATTTCACTGAAAAAAGGTCTTTCAAACAGGTTTACTAGCCTGAACTGGTTGAATTTGGATCTTCTTCATGGCAAAGGAGTTTTTACCTGGAATTTCATTCATTAAAGGTGAAAAGTGGCTTATGTCAAAAATGAGCGTTTCAGAGCGATTGGAGGCTGTTTTAGCGCTGTACAGTCGCGTAAGGCTGAAAAGTGGCTTATGTGAAAAATGAGCGTTTCAGAGCGAGAGCAGCCTGTTTTTGCACTAAGCTGCATTTCACTGAAAAAAGGTCTTTCAAACAGGTTTACTAGCCTGAACTGGTTGAATTTGGATCTTCTTCATGGCAAATGAGTTTTTACCTGGAATTTCATTCATTAAGGCTGAAAAGTGGGTTATGTCAAAAATGAGCGTTTCAGAGCGATAGGAGGCTGTTTTAGCACTGTACAGTCGCCTAAGGCTGAAAAGTGGCTTATGTGAAAAATGAGCGTTTCAGAGCGAGAGGAGGCTGTTTTAGCGCTGAAAAGTGGCTTATGTGAAAAATGAGCGTTTCAGAGCGAGAGCAGCCTGTTTTTGCACTAAGCTGCATTTCACTGAAAAAAGGTCTTTCAAACAGGTTTACTAGCCTGAACTGGTTGAATTTGGATCTTCTTCATGGCAAAGGAGTTTTTACCTGGAATTTCATTAATTAAAGGTGAAAAGTGGCTTATGTCAAAAATGAGCGTTTCAGAGCGATTGGAGGCTGTTTTAGCGCTGAAAAGTGGCTTATGTGAAAAATGAGCGTTTCAGAGCGAGAGGAGGCTGTTTTTGCACTAAGCTGCATTTCACTGAAAAAAGGTCTTTCAACCAGGTTTACTAGCCTGAACTGCATGAATTTGGATCTTCTTCATGGCAAAGGAGTTTTTACCTGGAATTTCATTCATTAAAGGTGAAAAGTGGCTTATGTCAAAAATGAGCGTTTCAGAGCGATTGGAGGCTGTTTTAGCGCTGAAAAGTGGCTTATGTGAAAAATGAGCGTTTCAGAGCGAGAGCAGCCTGTTTTTGCACTAAGCTGCATTTCACTGAAAAAAGGTCTTTCAAACAGGTTTACTAGCCTGAACTTGTTGAATTTGGATCTTCTTCATGGCAAAGGAGTTTTTACCTGGAATTTAATTCATTAAGGCTGAAAAGTGGGTTATGTGAAAAATGAGCGTTTCAGAGCGATAGGAGGCTGTTTTAGCACTGTACAGTCGCCTAAGGCTGAAAAGTGGCTTATGTGAAAAATGAGCGTTTCAGAGCGAGAGGAGGCTGTTTTAGCACTGTACAGTCGCCTAAGGCTGAAAAGTGACTTATGTGAAAAATGAGCGTTTCAGAGCGAGAGCAGCCTGTTTTTGCACTAAGCTGCATTTCACTGAAAAAAGGTCTTTCAAACAGGTTTACTAGCCTGAACTGGATGAATTTGGATCTTCTTCATGGCAAAGGAGTTTTTACCTGGAATTTCATTCATTAAAGGTGAAAAGTGGCTTATGTCAAAAATGAGCGTTTCAGAGCGATTGGAGGCTGTTTTAGCGCTGAAAAGTGGCTTATGTGAAAAATGAGCGTTTCAGAGCGAGAGCAGCCTGTTTTTGCACTAAGCTGCATTTCACTGAAAAAAGGTCTTTCAAACAGGTTTACTAGCCTGAACTGGTTGAATTTGGATCTTCTTCATGGCAAAGGAGTTTTTACCTGGAATTTCATTCATTAAAGGTGAAAAGTGGCTTATGTCAAAAATGAGCGTTTCAGAGCGATTGGAGGCTGTTTTAGCGCTGAAAAGTGGCTTATGTGAAAAATGAGCGTTTCAGAGCGATAGGAGGCTGTTTTAGCACTGTACAGTCGCCTAAGGCTGAAAAGTGGCTTATGTGAAAAATGAGCGTTTCAGAGCGAGAGGAGGCTGTTTTAGCACTGTACAGTCGCCTAAGGCTGAAAAGTGGCTTATGTGAAAAATGAGCGTTTCAGAGCGAGAGGAGGCTGTTTTTGCACTAAGCTGCATTTCACTGAAAAAAGGTCTTTCAACCAGGTTTACTAGCCTGAACTGCATGAATTTGGATCTTCTTCATGGCAAAGGAGTTTTTACCTGGAATTTCATTCATTAAAGGTGAAAAGTGGCTTATGTCAAAAATGAGCGTTTCAGAGCGATTGGAGGCTGTTTTAGCGCTGAAAAGTGGCTTATGTGAAAAATGAGCGTTTCAGAGCGAGAGCAGCCTGTTTTTGCACTAAGCTGCATTTCACTGAAAAAAGGTCTTTCAAACAGGTTTACTAGCCTGAACTGGTTGAATTTGGATCTTCTTCATGGCAAAGGAGTTTTTACCTGGAATTTCATTCATTAAAGGTGAAAAGTGGCTTATGTCAAAAATGAGCGTTTCAGAGCGATTGGAGGCTGTTTTAGCGCTGAAAAGTGGCTTATGTGAAAAATGAGCGTTTCAGAGCGAGAGCAGCCTGTTTTTGCACTAAGCTGCATTTCACTGAAAAAAGGTCTTTCAAACAGGTTTACTAGCCTGAACTGGTTGAATTTGGATCTTCTTCATGGCAAAGGAGTTTTTACCTGGAATTTCATTCATTAAAGGTGAAAAGTGGCTTATGTCAAAAATGAGCGTTTCAGAGCGATTGGAGGCTGTTTTAGCGCTGAAAAGTGGCTTATGTGAAAAATGAGCGTTTCAGAGCGAGAGCAGCCTGTTTTTGCACTAAGCTGCATTTCACTGAAAAAAGGTCTTTCAAACAGGTTTACTAGCCTGAACTGGTTGAATTTGGATCTTCTTCATGGCAAAGGAGTTTTTACCTGGAATTTCATTCATTAAAGGTGAAAAGTGGCTTATGTCAAAAATGAGCGTTTCAGAGCGATTGGAGGCTGTTTTAGCACTGTACAGTCGCCTAAGGCTGAAAAGTGGCTTATGTCAAAAATGAGCGTTTCAGAGCGATTGGAGGCTGTTTTAGCGCTGAAAAGTGGCTTATGTGAAAAATGAGCGTTTCAGAGCGAGAGCAGCCTGTTTTTGCACTAAGCTGCATTTCACTGAAAAAAGGTCTTTCAAACAGGTTTACTAGCCTGAACTTGTTGAATTTGGATCTTCTTCATGGCAAAGGAGTTTTTACCTGGAATTTCATTCATTAAAGGTGAAAAGTGGCTTATGTCAAAAATGAGCGTTTCAGAGCGATAGGAGGCTGTTTTAGCACTGTACAGTCGCCTAAGGCTGAAAAGTGGCTTATGTGAAAAATGAGCGTTTCAGAGCGAGAGGAGGCTGTTTTTGCACTAAGCTGCATTTCACTGAAAAAAGGTCTTTCAACCAGGTTTACTAGCCTGAACTGCATGAATTTGGATCTTCTTCATGGCAAAGGAGTTTTTACCTGGAATTTCATTCATTAAAGGTGAAAAGTGGCTTATGTCAAAAATGAGCGTTTCAGAGCGATTGGAGGCTGTTTTAGCGCTGAAAAGTGGCTTATGTGAAAAATGAGCGTTTCAGAGCGAGAGCAGCCTGTTTTTGCACTAAGCTGCATTTCACTGAAAAAAGGTCTTTCAAACAGGTTTACTAGCCTGAACTGGTTGAATTTGGATCTTCTTCATGGCAAA